>NW_028261392.1:1629519-1779519 GCF_051295495.1 Thamnophis sirtalis
TCAATATGTGTGGGGGGGGGCGCACACGCACACACGCACACACACACACATACATACGCATATCTGCATTTGTAGATCATTGCAACTGTTCTGGCATTTTGGTGCTTTCACGGAATCAAATCAATTCCCTGCGGTCTTCCCCCAGCGCAAAATATAATATTTGGCAGAGCTGCGGAATGTCTGTTGGTCTTTTCTCAGTGCTTGGCCACATTGGGGGGGGAAATAAAATAGCTGTATGTGAAAGCAACATTACAACTTTTTTATGAGTCTCCAGATATTTCAAGCCGTTTCTTTTTCTAGGAGGTGAAAAACCCAACACTGAAGTTGTTTAATTTTTTTCTTTTAGCCGTATGTATGTACGGACCAAGATCAGCCAGCCATCAATTTAGGTTATAGATTAACAGAGTTGGAAGGGACCTTGGAGGTCATCTAGCCCAACCCCCCCTGCCCAAGCAGGAGGCCCTACACTATTTTTGACTGATGGCAATCCAGCCTCTTCCTGAAAGCTTTAGAATACAGAATAGCAGAGTTGGAAGGGACCTTGGAGGTCTTCTAGTCCAACTCCCAGTGATGAAGCTCCCACAGCTCCTATATATAATATCATTTGGTACCTGACCAATGTTGGAGTCCTCCCATCAATAACTTGGGAGAATGCAGAATAATAAGAGACCGAAGGGACTTTCTTTCTGAAAATGGATAAAAATTTTGGTTAACCTGAGTCAGGTTTTATCCAATCTCAATCCATCAATTGATTTCACTAGGGAGTTTTATACGTCTTTCCTCGTATTTCTTGTATACTTGTTTGTATATTTATTTTTCAAAATTATCAGCCTAGCTAGAAGTCTTCCAAAGTGTCTGTTAAGAAAGTTTTCTTTCCCAAAATAATGCCAGGCTGCTCCTCGTTCTCAGAATGAAATGAATTAATTTAATGCCTTAATTTAAGCGGTCAGTAGAAATAGCAATATTGAGAAGAGTCTGCAAAAGAAGTTGGATGATCACAATCTAAGTAATAATTTGGGTTTGTTTTTCTCTCTTTCATCGCGCGCAAAAAAAGGGGGGGGAGAACATAGCAATAGCAATAACAGTTAGACTTATATACCACTTCATAGGGCTTTCAGCCCTCTCTAAGCGGTTTACAGAGTCAGCATATTGCCCCCAACAACAATCCGGGTCCTCATTTCACCCACCTGGGAAGGATGGAAGGCTGAGTCAACCTTGAGCCGGTGAGATTAGAACCGCCGAACTGCAGATAACACAGTCAGCTGAAGTGGCCTGCAGTGCTGCACCCTAACCACTGTGCCCACTTCGGCTCGGAACATAGATCCAAGTGATGGGATGCCAATGTTGGGTTTATTTTATAGGCTTCTGCAGTGTTGTGTGATTGTTTGAGAGCCTGTCGGTCGAGTTGGCTTAAGGGCTGGACTAAGAGCCAGGAAATATGAGAGCTAACTCTGCCTAAGGCAAGTCAGCCAGTTCAATAACAGAATAGCAAGCGTTGGAAGGGACCTCAGAGGCCTTCTAGTCCAACCCCCTGCTCAGGGAGGAAACCCTACACCAATTTCAGACAATTGGCTGTCCAGTCTCTTCTTGAAAACCTCCAGTGCTGGATCATCCACAACTTCTGGAGTCAAGTTGTTTGACTGATTAATTGTTCTCACTGTTAGGTGAGCCGAGGTAGCGCAGTGGTTAGGGTGCAGTACTGCAGGCCACTTCAGCTGACTGTTATCTGCAGTTCAGCGGTTCAAATCTCACCGGCTCAAGGTTGACTCAGCCTTCCATCCTTCCGAGGTGGGTGAAATGAGGACCCAGACTGTGGGGGCGATATGCTGACTCTGTAAACCGCTTAGAGAGGGCTGAAAGGCCTATGAAGCGGTATATAAGTCTGACTGCTATTGCTATTTTTCCTCGGTTCTAGAATAGGTTTCCCCTTGATGAGTTCCCATCCATTTATTATTGTTCTGTCTTCAGATGCTTTGGAGAATAGGTTGACGACTCCCCCCCCCTTCTTTTTTTGTGGAATGAATTGGCCTGGGAGACCTTCAGCTGAGGGCCTGTTTTAATCCCTGCCGTTGGAATCTCGGCTTGGCTGGGCTTAGTTTTCCCAAGCAGAAGGCGAAAGGCAACAGGTGGGCTCCAGACCAGTTCAAAGGACAGAGATCAAGTGATGCTTTTGCTGAAGCAACAGGTGTTACTTCAGCTCCCAGGGTTGATCTTCCACTTCTGAGGAAAGGGCTTAGCCGATGGGATTTCAGAAGTTCCACCTGTCTCTGGGGTTGTTGTTATGCGTGAGAAGTCATGTGCAATCCATCGCAACCCCATGAACAACGTTCCTCCAGGCCTTCCTGTCCTCTACCATCCCCTGGAGTCCATTGAAGCTCACGCCGGCTGCTTCGGTGAATCCATACAGCCACCTCCTTCTCTGCCGTCCCTTTCTTCTTCTTTTGCCCTCCATCGTTCCCAGCATGAGGCTCTTCTCCAGCAAGTCCTTCCTTCTCAACAGGTGGCCAAAGTACTTGAGATATATAGATAGATGGATGGATGGATAGATTGTTGTTGTGGTTAGTTGCGAAGTGGTGTCCCACCCATCGTGGCCTCATGGACCACGTTCCTCCAGGCCTTCCTGTCCTCTCCCATCCTCTGGAATCCATTTAAGCTCACACCGACTGCTTCGGTGACTCCATCCAGCCACCTCCTTCTCTGCTGTCCCCTTCTTCTTCTTTTGCCCTCCATCCTTCCCAGCATGAGGCTCTTCTCCAGGGAGTCCTTCTTCCTTCTCATTAGGTGGCCAAAGTCTTTGAGTTTCCTCTTTAGGATCTGGCCTTCTAAAGAGCAGTCAGGGTTGATCTCCTCCAGGACTGACCAGTTGGATGGCCTTGCAGTCCTTTAGAGGCACTTTGGGACATTAGTCTCCACTCACCCCTCCCCTCCCAGCCCCTCCTCAACTGCCCGCCTGGGGCTCCTTAGGGCCCCAACAGGAAGCAGTTGCTGGAGCTAAGCAGCCCCCAGGAGAAAGAGTTGGCAAAACAGCTCAGTTCCAATTGGATCTGACCGAGAAGGAGGCTCAGCAGAAGCACCTCACTGAGGACTAGGAGCATAGGTTTCCAAGCAGAGGGAAGACCTGCGGGAGTGCAAGGCCAGGCGCCGGCGCCTGGAGGCTCAGTGGGGCTGAGATGGTCAGCCAGTTCCAGCCATGATGCAGTCCCACTGGAAAGAGGCCCTCCGATTCTTCGCCACAAGCTTTGCTTCCCTCCAGCCTTTGCCCAAAGCCCCCCACCAGGAGGCCGAAGGAGACCCCAAGTCGGAATTTCTGCCCCCCCTCCGACCCCCACAAAAAGACCCCAAAGGGGGAGACTCTCTGCAGCAACGCAAGCGTTCATTGCACGCATCCGTCCCAGGGACCATAGTTTGAGGAACCCCTGATTTAGTGCAATATGAAAAATGCAAATAATTTTCCTGCCGACCACCACAATTTTCTCACGGACCCCCAGTTGGTGACAACTGTTCTACTCCAACCTCCTGCCTAAAGAAGGAGCCTTATACAGAATAAAAGAGGTGGAACCCGAGAGATCTTCTAGTCCAGCCCCCTTGAAGGGGCTGTCACAGAGAAGGCGGGGTCAACTTATTCTCCAAAGTACCAGAGAGCAGAAAGAGGAGTAACAGATGGAGACTTATCAAGAAGATATCCTGACAGCAAGAGCATTTCATCCTTCATTCATATCTTGCCTCCCTGAGTTATGGGTCCTCCGTCAACGGAGGCTTTCAAGAATAAACTAGACAACCGTTTGACCGGGATGGTAGAAAAGATTACTGTCTTGAGTAAGGGGGCTGGACTAGAAGACCTCCGCGATCCCTTCCAGTCCTACCATTCTATGTTTCTAAGCTGCTTTTCTACCCCTCTGAAACGGCTCTGACCTTGACGTGAACCAATCTGAGCATTAAAAAATTGGAACCGTCCTTTTGGAAGTCAATCCATTTCCTGCACAGTGTCCCATTCAACGCCCTTTGAAAGGCTTCTGCAAATTCCTTAGCGGACTTGCGCTCTGAACTCTGCCTGGAAGGGGATCAGCAGCCAGCGGAGTTCCTTTTCAGGCGAGAAAGTAAAGAAATCCCTAAAACCTGCATCCTTGGGGCTTCCTGTATTTTTCAGAGTATAAGACGCACCTTTTCCCTCCTGAAAGAGAGTGGAAGTGTTGGTGCGTCTTATACAACCAATGCAGCCATCTTTGGCCCCCCTGAAGCCCCATCCCTGCATCCCATTTTTGGGGAAAATGGCCCATTTTTTGCAAAAACGGAGGTATTTTTGCCTCTCCCCAGCAGCTCTTGGCAAGCTTCAGCAGGGCTGGGGAAAGGCAAAAATGTCCCTGTTTTTGCAAAAACCGGGCGGAAAATCGGCTATTTTTTTGCAAAAATTGGGACGTTTTTGCCTCCCCCCCCTCCCCAGCCCTGCTGAAGCCTGCCGAGTGCTGCTGGGGGCCGGGGAGGACAAAACCTTTTTATTTCTTTCTTACCTTTTCGAAAGGTTCAAGTTACTCCTTCGGTCTATTAGTAATTAGTAGAAAAGAACCTCTTTGGGCTTGTTAGGGCACTAGGGTAGAAAACAGGCGGCTGGGAGTTCTAGTCTCACCTTAGCCATGAAGGCCGTCTGGGGGACTTTGGGCCAATCACCAGGCAACTGGGAGTTCTAGTCCCACCTTAGCCCTGAACGCCGTCTGGGGGACTTTGGCCCGATCGCCAGGCGACCGGGAGTTCTAGTCCCGCCTTACCCATGAACGCCATCTGGGGGACTTTGGGCCAATCGCCAGGCGACTGGGAGTTCTAGTCCCGCCTTAGCCATGAACGCCATCTGGGGGACTTTGGGCCGATCGCCAGGCGATTGGGAGTTCTAGTCCCGCCTTAGCCATGAACGCCATCTGGGGGACTTTGGGCCAATCGCCAGGCGACCGGGAGTTCTAGTTCAGCCTTAGCCCTGAACGCCATCTGGGGGACTTTGGGCCGATCGCCAGGCTACCGGGAGTTCTAGTCCCGCCTTAGCCATGAGCGCCGTCTGGGGGACTTTGGGCCGATCGCCAGGCGATTGGGAGTTCTAGTCCCGCCTTAGCCATGAACGCCATCTGGGGGACTTTGGGCCAATCGCCAGGCGACCGGGAGTTCTAGTTCAGCCTTAGCCCTGAACGCCATCTGGGGGACTTTGGGCCGATCGCCAGGCTACCGGGAGTTCTAGTCCCGCCTTAGCCATGAGTGCCATCTGGGGGACTTTGGGCCAATCACCAGGCGACCGGGAGTTCTAGTCCCACCTTAGCCATGAACGCCGTCTGGGGGACTTTGGGCCGATCGCCAGACGACTGGGAGTTCTAGTCCCGCCTTAGCCATGAGCGCCGTCTGGGGGGACTTTGGGCCAGCCGCTCTCACTCAGCCCAGCCTGGAATAGCAATGAGGTCTCCTGCTCGAGCAGTGGGGGTGGGGGGGTCAGACTAGAAGACCTCCGAGGCCCCTTCCCACCCTGTCATTCCGCGTTCGGTGACCTTTGCAAGCCTTCCCTTCCCCTCCGCCCAAAGGCTGCCCCTGGGTGTCCTGACCTCCTCCCGTGTCCTCCTCTCCTCCGCAGGTGCCCTGCTATTCCTACGGGCAGAAGCTGTCCAAGCTGGCCATCCTCAGGATCGCCTGTAACTATATCCTCTCCTTGGCCAGGCTGGCCGACCTCGATTATAGCGCCGACCACAGTAACCTGAGCTTCTCCGAATGCGTGGAGCAGTGCACCCGAACCCTGCAGGCCGAAGGCCGGTCCAAGAAGAGGAAGGTAGGGGTCTCGGGGGGGGGGCAGGAGGAGGAGGAGGAGGAGGAGGGGGAGGAGGAGGAGGAGGAGGGGGAGGAGGAAGGGCTCTGCAGCTCTGGGGTTTTGTGAAGATTTGCAACAGCTGCTGTTTGGGGGTTTTATCAGCCTCTTATCTTTAAGGGTTTCCCCCCCCTCCCCCAGCCCCTGATTTATATTCTTCCACAGGCCAAGCGCTGGTTCCATCCCTTTTTTTTTCCTCTTTTAAACGCATTCTTTGAGGTTGGAATAACCTTGATGGAGTTATGCAAGGCTTAAGAATTTAAAACAGAGCAAGAGAGACAGAACTTTGGGTGTGTGCGTGGGTCTTTCTTTCTCTGTCTCTTTCTTTCTTTCATTCTTTCCTTCTTTCCTTCTTTCCCTCCCCTCTTTTCTCTTCCTCCTCTCTCCCTCTTTCTTCCCTCTTCTTTTTCTACATCTTCCTTCCTTCCCTTCCTTCTCTTCCTTCCTTCCTCCCTCCCCCTTCCTTCCCTCCCTCAATCCTTCATTCCTTCCTTCGTTTCTTCCTTCCTCCTTCTCATCCTCCCTCCCCTCCTTCTCTTCCTTCCTTCCTCCCTCCCCCTTCCTTCCTTCCCTCAATCCTTCATTCCTTCGTTTCTTCCTTCCTCCTTCTCATCCTCCCTCCTCTGCTTTCTCTTTTTTCCTCCCTTCCTCCTCCTTCCCTTTTCTTCTTCCTTCCTTCCTTCCTTCCTTCCTTCCTTCCTTCCTTCCTTCCTTCCTTCCTTCCTTCCTTGGAGAACAGATAAGTGTAGAATATGGGTTTTCCTTAAGAGGGGGAAGAAGATTCCAATTGAACATCCTTTCCTTGACTTATTCATGTTCCTAACAACCCCCCCTCAAGTTTCTGTCACTAAGAAAGACAGTTGCTAAGTGACCCTGAGGACACAGAGAAACCCCCAAGTGCTTCAAAGACCCTCTAAAACAGTGTTTCTCAACCTTGGCAACTTGAAGATGTCCGGACTCCAACTCCCAGAATTCCCCAGCCAGCATTCGCATTCGCTGGCTGGGGAATTCTGGGAGTTGGAGTCCAGACATCTTCAAGTTGCCAAGGTTGAGAAACATTGCTCTAAAAGGATGCAAATGACCAGCTGTCTGCAAGGAATATAAATCCTTCTATTCCTCACCGTCCAGTCAGAGCTGAAGAGGCTTCTTGGAGGAGAAGAAAAAGACCAGTCACCTGCTGGAAAAAAACACCTTTGGAACAACCAGGACCTGGAGGATGGAGGATCTCTGCAGATCCCCTTCTAGGATCTCCCTTCTGTCTTTTGAAGGATTCGGAGAAGCTGAATCAGAGGCTCCAGATGTTATATTTTTACTGGGGGGCTTGTGAGTCACCTTCCGTGATCCTCTATCTCTTTTTTTTTTACTGCATGGAATTTGAGGGGGGGGTTCCCTTCTTTCCCCCCCCCTCCTTCAACTTCTTTTTACAATAGGAAGGGGAAGGGAGAATGTTGCCTTCTGTCCTGTCCAATTCCCATTTGCTCAAGTGCTGGATTCCTTCGCGGACTGAAAAAGGGGGCCAAGAAATGGTTTAGCCATGACAACCCTCTCATCGATGCCCTAATCGTCGTCAGTGGGCCTTTAAAATAAACCTTTAAAAAGAAAAAAGATGATATTTCGCGTTTTTAATGGGCTGTTTAGCGACTTCGACAAGTATAATTTTTCCCTGAGAAGGAAAAAGTTGCATTCCTCTCCCATCGCGTTTTCATCCCTTAGTATAAAAGGACCGTTTCTGAAAGCTGCCCACTTTAGCTTTCGTAATAAGAATCATTTTTATTTACAGCCAGAAGTTCACAAAAAGAAAAACCTTTTATCTTAATCTCACTCGATTAAATCATCAGAAGGTGGGAGACCAGGAATTCTAGTCCTATCTTTGCCATGAAAGCCATCTGGGTGACTTTGGGCCAATCCCCAGGAGACTGGGAGTTCTAGCCCCGCCTTAGCCATGAAAGCCATCTGGGTGACTTTGGGCCAATCACCAGGAGACTGGGAGTTCTAGTCCCGCCTTAGCCATGAAAGCCATCTGGGTGACTTTGGGCCAATCACCAGGAGACTGGGAGTTCTAGTCCCACCTCAAGTATGAAAAACTGACTGGGTGACTTTGGGCCGATCACCAGGAGATCGGGAGTTCTAGTCCCTCCTTAGCCATGAAAGCCATCTGGGGGACTTTGGGCCAATCACCAGGAGACTGGGAGTTCTAGTCCCGCCTTAGCCGTGAAAGCCAACTGGGTGACTTTGGGCCAATCACCAGGCGACCGGGAGTTCTAGTCCCACCTCAAGTATGAAAAACTGACTGGGTGACTTTGGGCCGATCACCAGGAGATCGGGAGTTCTAGTCCCACTTTAGCCATGAAAGCCAACTGGGTTACTCTCTCCCAGCCCGTTCCACCTCACAGGATTGTAGTTGGGGTGGGGGGAGAGAGAAGGAAAGAATCTTAGTGTTTTTTTCACCACATTGAGTTGTTCCTAAAAAAAGAAGAAGAATTAAGGTGGCGTGTAAATAAATAAAAAACATTTCACCCTTAGAATAAGAAATGACCCTGAAAAGATATTTCTAGTTGCAATGAAGCCAATCTACTTCAATTAGTACCGTGGGACATTTGCAAATATTTTTAGTGGACAACGGTTCAATCCTGTTGCTTCTCTGGGTTGTGAGTAATTAAATAATCCAAGTAAATCACATGCAAAGTTGAGGGAGAATTAATCCACACACACACACGACCATGTTTCATAACTTAAGAACTGCAGGGATCCGCTGAACAACGGTGGCGAGAAAGGCTGCAAAATGAGGCAAAACTCACTTAACAGCCACCCTGTTTAGCAACAGAAATTTTAGACTCCATTCTAGTCGTAATTCAAGCATTATAAGTTTTCTCAGTGGCTCCTTCCGCCCTATCAAATTTTGAGCTTACAGCAGGATCCAGAGATTTCCTACATGGATCCCCAGGGATCCTTGCTAATCCTTCCCTGGATCCCTTCTTTGGAAGTGCTCCACTATGACTGGTCCATATTGCCTTGGTCCATATTGCCATTTTATTAAAAAAAAGATGTGGAGACTCTAGAAAGAGTGCAGAGAAGAACAGCAAAGAGGATTAGGGGACTGGAGGCTAAAACAGATGAAGAACTGGGTATGTCTAGTTTAATGGAAAGAAGGACCAGGGGAGACATGATAGCAGTCTTCCAATATCTCAGGGGCTGCCCCAAAGAAGAGGGAGTCAAATTATTCTCCAAGGCACCTGAGGGTAGAACAAGAAGCAACTGGTGGAAACTGATCAAGGACAGAAGCAACTTAGAACTAAGGAGAAATTTCTTAACAGGACAATTAACCAGTGGAACAGAAGTTGCCTCCAGAAGTTTTTGATGCTCCATCAGTGGAGGTTTTTAAGAGATTAGACAACCATTTGAAAGGGTATAAATTCTCCTGCTCGAGCAGGGGGTTGGACTAGAGGACCTCCAAGGTCCCTCCCGACTCTGTCGCCCTCTTATTCTCTTACTTCCACGTCCTCAGGTCTTTCAAACCCAGAAGCCTAGCATGAGCCCTTCAAAACATCCATCCTACCACTCCTTCCTCGACTGGAAAAATACCCTCGGAGAGGAGCACTGAGTTTTCCCCAGCCGTCCTTCCCCTCCTTCGCACCCACCCGCCACTCTGTCTCCAGCGTTTGAAAGATAATATTCTTTGCTTCATTAGTTTTTCCGAATGTAACGAGCCTCCCCCCTCACACACACACACACACCCCTCATTGAAAGAGGTGGAAGGGGGGGGCGGGAAGCTGCTGACCTGTAGCGGCTTAGCTTGCAAGCCCCTCCGTGCAGGGGGGAGATGGGGGGCTGCGTGCACAGAGGCCTTTTTGGTTCTGATTAGTTATTTCGCTGGTGAGCAATTTTGTGGAGCAGAGGGAAGCTGGGGCTGAGCAGGGAGAGCTTCCCTCCTCCTCCTCCTCCCCCCTCCCCTCCCCGGCTTTGGTCTTCTGGCAGTCCCAGACTCCAGATGTTCAGAGTGCTGGTTGGGAAGTCCTACTGGCGCCAGTGGGGGCAGAGGCCAGGGGAAAGGCACGCGAGCTGGAACCGAAAACACTCAGTCATTGCAGGATTTGGCTTCCCCCCAGCTCTCCGCTGGCACATTCCCCAGCATACTCCTAGCCATCTGTTCCAAAAAAACACTTTCAGGCTCTCATCATCACTCAAGATGCAACATGGAGAACAGCTGCTAGAGAGGAGCAGGACGGCGGGGGGGGGGGGTGGTGGTGGGGGAACCCAGCAAAAGGACGCTTTGTGAGGGAGGAAGCTGGACTCATAAATAACAGCAGAAGAATCTCTATAAAAGCCCAAGGCTCGAATTGATTTCTGGGTTTTAATCATTCCCCCCCCCTCCATCCCTTTCGCAGGCACAATTGGGGGGCATGGGGGGGAAAAATAAAAGGGTCATCGTAAGGCCCCCACCTGGAATCCTGCATTCATTTTTGGTCACCACACTTCAAAAAAGAAGTTGAGATTTGGGGAAAGTTCAGAGAAGAGCAAGAAAGAGGATTAGGGGACTGGAGGCTAAAACATATGAAGAATGGTTGCAAGAACTGGGTATGTCTAATGGAAAGAAGGACTAGGGGAGACAGGATAGCAGTCTTCCAATATCTCAGGGGTTGCCCCAAAGAAGAGGGAGTCAAACTGTTCTCCAAAGCACCTGAGGGTAGAACAAGAAGCAATGGGTAGAAACTAATCAAGGAAAGAAGCAACTTAGAACTGCGGAGAAACTTCCTAACAGTGAGAACAATTAACCAGTGGAACATCTTGCCTCCAGAAGTTGTGAATCCTCCAACACTGGGAGTTTTAAAGAAACGATTGGAGCTAAGGTCCTTGAAATTAGAATCATAGGATTGGAAGGGTCCGTGGAGGTCTTCTAGTCTAACCCCCTACTCAAGGCAGGAGACCTTATGGCATTTCATTCATTTGCTTGTCCTGTCTAGTTTTGGAAACTTCCACTGAGGGTTCTCTGACAACTCCAGGAGACAATCTGTTCTACTGTTTGGTTGTACAGTCAGAAAAGTTCTCCCTACTTCTAAAGTTGGTTCTCTCTCCTTGGCAACCTCCCACCCTTTTCTTCTCGTCCTGCCTTGGAGAACCTTAGAGAATAATATTAATATTATGTTTAATAACAATATTTTTAATAATAAATAAGTAATAAGCCAATCCCCTCTTTGACAGGGTAGACATATCTAGCTTCCTGTACGTCAATGAACTTATTCCTATACAATACATCTTCTATCTACCTATGTACACACATTCCTCTTATAACTGTTATTCTGTACTATTTTATATACATAGAAATGCAAATAAATCAAAATCAAATCAAATACAGTCTAGCTTAAATCCCCCCCCCCTCTTATTAATTATGCGGCTTTATGGCTGTTTCCTAATTTCTTCATCTTTTTTCTTTGCATCTTTACTACAGCCATTTGTGCCATGAATCCCGTACTAAGTAGCAGAGAGCCAAGGTGGCGCAGTGGTTAAATGCAGCACTGCAGGCTACTGCTAGATCAGCAGGTCAGCGGTTCAAATCTCACCGGCTCAGGGTTGACTCAGCCTTCCATCCTTCCGAGGTGGGTAAAATGAGGACCCAGATTGTTGGGGGCAATATGCTGACTCTCTGTAAACCGCTTAGAGAGGGCTGAAAGGCCTATGAAGCGGTATATAAGTCTACTGCTATTGCTATTGTTATTGCTAGCACTCGGATTCTCCCTTTGCCTTCTCTTTCTTTTGTAAGTCTGCCCATAAAGAAAAGGTATAAACACGCCAGGGCACAAGAAGATCGTAGGGACGATCGCTAGGAAGTTCATTCTGGTGCTGCTAGCCTTTGATGCTTGAGGGCTGGAAACAGGTGGCGGAGCTCAGGGGGAGCTGTTGAAATGAATGCATCAGCCTGGCGCTTTGATTTTAATGTTCCTTACTGTCCCTTCGGCAGCTGGGGGTGAGGCACACTAAAAAAAACCAAAAAAACCCACAAACCTCGGTTTTACCACGCTGCTTACAAAAGTCCGAAGCCACTTTTTTTTCAGTGCTATTCGGAGGTGATATTCAGCCAGTTTGGACCGGTTCACCTGAATGGATAGCGGAAATCGCAGGTAGCAATAGCAATAGCAGTTAGACTTATATACCGTTTCATAGGGCTTTCAGCCTTCTCTAAGCGGTTTACAGAGTCAGCATATCGCCCCCAACAATCTGATAGATAAATAGATAGATGATAGATAGATAGATAGATAGATAGATAGATAGATAGATAGATAGATAGATGATAGATAGATAGATAGATGATAGATAGATAGATAGATAGATAGATAGATAGATAGATAGATAGATAGCAATAGCAATAGCAGTTAGACTTATATACCGCTTCATAGGGCTTTCAGCCCTCTCTAAGCAGTTTACAGAGTCAGCATATCGCCCCCAACAATCTGATAGATAGATAGATAGATAGATAGATAGATAGATAGATAGATAGATAGATAGATAGATAGCAATAGCAATAGCAATAGCAATTAGACTTATATACCGCTTCATAGGGCTTTCAGCCCTCTCTAAGCGGTTTACAGAGTCAGCATTTTGCCCCCAACAACAATCCGGGTCCTCATTTCACCCACCTCGGAAGGATGGAAGGCTGAGTCAACCCTGAGCCTGGTGAGATTTGAACAGCCGAACTGCAGAACTGCAGTCAGCAGAAGTAGCCTGCAGTGCTGCATTTAACCACTGCGCCACCTCGGCTGCTCACCTGCTCTACAGTATGTGGTCAGCTTGTGTTTCTGGCACACGCATGAGCACCGGCCAATTGGTCTTCGCATGTGCCAGAGCACCAGACATCCGAAAACCAGCTGCCTGGCATGTGCATGCCTGGTTTTTAGCGTTTTGGCTTTTTTCAAGCTGTTTTCAAGCCGTTTTGGGGGGTATTTTCAGGGCATTTTTCCAGCCGTTTTTGGACTGGGAAACAGCCAAAAACCAGGCCATTTTCATGCCATTTTCCAGGCTGTTTTCAGGACAATTTTGGGGCTAATTTGGCCTGGAAACAGCCTGGAAAACAGCCAAAAACCAGGCCATTTTCATGCCATTTTCCAGGCCGTTTTCAGGACATTTTGGGGGCTAATTTGGCATGAAAACAGCCAGAAAAAGGCCTGAAAAATGGCCTGTTTTGGGGGCATTTTGGGGGGCTGTTTTCTGCCGCTCTGCACCTGCAAAGAAGAGCAGCTGGCGACAGCGCATGTGCCCACAGAGAGAGCTCTGTGTGCCACCTCTGGCAAGCGTGCCACAGGTTGGCCACCATGGTTATCTGCTACCCAGTTCGAAGATCGTAAGATCCTAAGTAGGGTCAGACCAAATAAAAGGAATTACGATTGAATTAACCTCTGTACTCCAGTCAACCCTCTTAAGGTTCCTTAATTATGTATTTAATGAAAATTTCTTCAGGTGTTCAGGAGGCAAAGGATGATATTAGGGATCTGAGAAATGTTAGCAGTAGGTTGTTTAAGAGCGTTCCATCGGAATGTCTTGGCGATGTGGAAAAGAGAAGCTTGGAATGCATCCGTTGAAAGAACTAAATCAGAGTTTTGTCTCTAGGAAGATAAATGTTTTGACTGCCTTATTTCTCCTGACTCTGCATATTTGCACTGCGGGGAAGATAATCTTCACGGTTAGAGGCAAGGAAATAGCGTCCCCTTGGTTTAATCTGAATTAATGTATCAGGATAGATTGCTTTCAACTAAAAATCTGTTGCTGGCATTCAGAAGCTTGACACCAAAAAAAGTTAATTAAGCCGGGCTCAAGGGAGTGCACAGCGCCGAGCCAAGGATTTGTTGAATCTGCCTCAAGGTTGCAAGATAGCAAAGAAATTTGCAAGTTCAGGGTGGGCCTTCCAATGCCGCTCGTCCTGCTATCAGCATCTCACGTTCCCCATCCTTTCGCCTGACTTATCCACCCAACAACTGGCCGGCCCTGCTTTAAAAAAAAAATGCACCCCCTAACTTTGACTGTATGTGCTGAGATGCCTCAGATAAAGAGTAGTAAACATTCCCTCTTCCCTTTTGGAGGACTAAGATGAGCCAGGGAAGTTGAAGGTCCCCTTCTGAGGTTGTTTTCTCACTCTAAAATATGGCCTCTGTGTTAATCAAGCCCTGGGTTTATTTTCAGATGGTCTCCTCGGCATTTAAGCCATTTCCCATCATCTACGAAACTCTGTTGATTGGAAGAGAATCGGATGGGACGGGATGGGGTGGAACAGAAGAATCAAGTAGGGTAGGAATAGGGTAGGAATAGGATAGGAATAGGATAGGATAGGGATAGGAATAGGATAGGAATAGGATAGGAATAGGATAGGAATAGGGTAGGATAGGATAGGATAGGATAGGATAGGATAGGATAGGATAGGATAGGATAGGATAGGGATAGGGATAGGGATAAGGATAGGATAGGAATAGGATAGGGTAGGGTAGGATATGATAGGTTAGGAATACGGTAGGGTAGGATAGGATAGGGATAAGGATAGGATAGGAATAGGATAGGGTAGGGTAGGATAGGATAGGAATAGAATAGGGATAGGAATAGGATAGAAATAGGATAGGGTAGGATAGGATAGGAATAGGATAGGAATAGGGTAGGGTAGGATAGGATAGATTAGGAATACGGTAGGGTAGGATAGGATAGGGATAGGGATAGGGATAGGGATAGGGATAAGGATAGGATAGGAATAGGATAGGGTAGGATAGGATAGGAATAGGATAGGGTAGGATAGGAATAGAATAGGGATAGGGATGGAAATAGGAATAGGAATAAGAATAGGATAGGAATAGGATAGGAATAGGGATAGGGATAGGAATAGGACTAAGATAGGAATAGGAAAGGGATAGGGATAAGGATAGGAATAGGATAGGGTAGGATAGGATAGGGTTAGGTCCTGGGTTTATTTTCAGATGGTCTCCTCGGCATTTAAGCCATTTCCCATCATCTACAAAACTCTGTTGATTGGAAGAGAATCGGATGGGACGGGATGGGGTGGAACAGAAGAATCAAGTAGGGTAGGGTAGGAATAGGATAGGAATAGGATAGGAATAGGATAGGAATAGGATAGGAATAGGATAGGAATAGGATAGGAATAGGATAGGAATAGGATAGGAATAGGATAGGAATAGGATAGGAATAGGGTAGGAATAGGGTAGCATAGGATGGGATGGGATAGGGATAGGGATAGGGATAGGAATAGGATAGGAATAGGATAGGAATAGGATAGGAATAGGATAGGAATAGGATAGGAATAGGATAGGAATAGGATAGGAATAGGATAGGAATAGGATAGGAATAGGATAGGAATAGGATAGGAATAGGAATAGGAATAGGATAGGAATAGGATAGGAATAGGATAGGAATAGGATAGGATGGGATGGGATAGGAATAGGATAGGAATAGGGTAGGGTAGGATAGGAATAGGGTAGGATAGAATAGGATAGGATAGGAATAGGGTAGGATAGGAATAGGATAGGAATAGGGTAGGGCAGGGTAGGATAGGATAGGATAGGGATAGGAATAGCATAGGAATATAGTAGGGTAGGGTAGGAATAGGATAGGAATAGGAATAGGATAGGAATAGGGTAGGGTAGGATAGGAATAGGATAGGATAGGATTCTGGGAGTTGAAGTCCACAGGACTTCAAGTTGCCAAGGTTGAGAAACACTGTACGAGTGGCAGAGACTGAAAACACCCAGTTACTCCTTCCTCCTGCTATCCTGGTTAGTATTAAGCTGAGGTGCGTGTAACCAAGGAAAAAATGTTCTTCCTAAACAATTGAGATCGTTAGTTATGACCATCCAACTAGCTTGTCTCCAGCTAACATTCCATGGATGCAAAGTTGAGTAGGGTGAGGACCATGGCAACGGCTGTTTCTACTTTTAGTTGACTTCATCATCGTGGTGAAGGACGTAATGTTCTTCAGAGATCTTCCAACTTATTTATGGAGCGCAGCGGCACCCGTGCCAATCAAAGGCTGGCAGATGACAGGCATTCCTCATTCCCTTTCTTTGATTCTATTGCGTTCGTTTTCAGGAATGACAACCGGAGGGTGGACTGAGCAGAAGAACCGAGCAGATGATCCGTTCCCGTCTTCTCAGAAGCACCCGTGTCCCCAATGGAGAGAGCAGAAAGCATCTGTCGTTTGAAGAACGCCCATTTGGAGAAGATGGAGACCTTTCCTTCTGCGGTTTTCTTCTGAAGCCCACCTCGTTTTAGTATCTGTGGAGAAGCTTCTCCCTCTGCTCCATAGCGAAGACCAGCCCCCATTGTAATGACATTGCAAGTGCCAAAGAGCTGGTTGCGTTTCTGTATTGCCTCCTCAAATCCAGAGATTATGATCCATACATTCTGTAAACTTCAGTGGCCAGCCAGATAAATCAGGGGTCTGTTGAGATGTGGAAGAAGTCGTGGTTTCTTTTGGTGGAATGCACGTTCAAAATGTGTAGGTCAGGGGTGTGTCCCTCCCGGTTCGGCCTGGTTTGACTGAACCGGTGGTGGAATTCAGGCCTGGGTCACAGAACTAGCAGCAACTCAGGCCTCACACATACACACACACAAACCAGTTTTTAGCAATAGTAATAGCAGTTAGATTTATATACCGCTTCATAGGGCTTTCAGCCCTCTCTAAGCGGTTTACAGAGTCAGCATATTGCCCCCAACAACAATCCGGGTCCTCATTTTACCCACCTCGGAAGGATGGAAGGCTGAGTCAACCTTGAGCCGGTGAGATTAGAACCGCTGAACTGCAGATAACAGTCAGCTGAAACGGCCTGCAGTACAGCACTCTAACCACTGCGCCACCTCGGCTCTTATATTTTTCTGGTGTCTTCTGCTGTTGCTGGCATGGTTCTGTGTATGCGCAGAGTAATTTTTAGTCAAATGCGCAAGGAATGCGCAGCCGGCATGCACACGAGGGAAGCAAAGCACACGCGGTTCAGGAACCCACCCCTGGTGCAGGTGATTGTAGAGGGAAGGGGTGGCAAAGCCCGTTGAAATTAATGGGCGTGGAGTCAGAACTGACAAACTTTTCTGTCACTAAATCCAGTTCTATGTACCCGAAAACAGAAACACTAAAGTCATCGCGAACCAGCCGGTGTGCCAGGCGTGAAGGATCAGATCCAGATTTGAAGGTCTAATCAAAATGATTGATTGCTAAAAAGTCAATGCACAGGCATTTTCTTCAGCTGCTTAGATCAGGAACGATGGAATTCAAGGGAGGTTGGGTTGAGTCCATTTGTGACTACCTAGAGATTCTAAGCTGATTCCTCTTTTGACGCCACCCTCAAGTTCTCCGCTCTTTTCCCTACACTGTGCTATTGTTCCACACTTTTTTTCCCCTTCGCCTTCACCAAATTTTGCTTATTTAAAAGAGCCAGCTTTTCTGGGTGAAAAATCATGATAAACAGCAAAGCAATAGCAATAGCAGTTAGACTTATATACTGCTTCCTAGGGCTTTCAGCCCTCTCTAAGCGGTTTACAGAGTCAGCAACTTGCCCCCACAGTCTGGGTCCTCATTTTACCCACCTTGGAAGGATGGAAGGCTGAGTCAACCTTGAGCCGGTGAGATTAGAACCGCCAAACTGCAGATAGCAGTCAGCTGAAGTGGCCTGCAGTACTGCACCCTAACCACCCTCGACCGTTACAAAGATTGTTACAAGAGATGATTTCTTTTTTTAAAAAAACCACGCCATTCAATTAATTAATTCAAATGTGTATTATCAAAGGAAGGTTCAATAGCAGAATAGCGTCAATGAGCAGAATATTCCAGAAAGGTTTATAATGTCACATTTTAAATTTCAGAAATGTTCAAGGCCATGTAATGCAGAGGCATTTGAATGCTATGTTGTATATTTCACTTCAAATTGAAGTAAAAAAAAAATGGAGAAATTCACTTGGAGTACGCAAATTTTATAAATAATGCGTGTCGTGTGTGAAACATATGCTTGTAATGAAGGCTATAATTCGATGTTACGGTAAAATAATGTGGACTTTTGAAGAAAAGAATACTCTACTTTAGGCAAAGGGCCGTGTGTAATGCCTATCCGTTGCCGCTAAATTTAACCTTCTGTTGTTTCATATAAATTATTTGCGCTTCATTTTCGCTAATGAAATTGAGCTGAATAGAGATTGTTGTGCCAATCTATTGAGAGATCTGGCAAGGCTATAACTCTTCACATTTTGGAGCAGCAAACTCTCCCACTTTTGAATTTTAGTCCTAAATGCAGGCAGGGAATGAAATGGATGAGGTGGGGTGGGAGAAGAGAGGAGGGGAGAGGCGATATTGGAATGAAGAAGAGAAGGGAATGAAGGATAAGATAGGATAAGATAGGGGGAAGGAGAGGAGAGGAAGAGAAGAGAAAGAAGAAGAGAAAGGAGGAGAGGAGAAGAGAATGAAGGATAAGATAGGATAAGATAGGGGAGAGGAGAGGAAGAGAAGAGAAAGAAGAAGAGAAAGGAGAGGAGAGGAGAAGAGAATGAAGGATAAGATAGGATAAGATAGGGGAAGGGAGAGGAAGAGAAGAAAAGAGAAAGAAGAGGGGAGGAAAAGAGAAAAGAATGAAGGATAAGATAGGATAAGATAGGGGAGAGGAGAGGAAGAGAAGAGAGGATAAGAGAAGAGAATGAAGGATAAGATAGGATAAGATAGGATAAGATAGGGGGAAGGAGAGGAGAGGAAGAGAAGAGAAAGAAGGAGAAGAGGAGAGGAGAAGAGAATGAAGGATAAGATAGGATAAGATAGGGGAGGGGAGAGGAAGAGAAAAGAGAAAGAAGAGGGGAGGAAAAGAGAAAAGAATGAAGGATAAGATAGGGGAGAGGAGAGGAAGAGAAGAGAGGATAAGAGAAGAGAATGAAGGATAAGATAGGATAAGATAGGGGAGGGGAGAGGAAGAGAAGAAAAGAGAAAGAAGAGGGGAGGAAAAGAGAAAAGAATGAAGGATAAGATAGGATAAGATAGGGGAGAGAAGAGAAGGATCAACTGTTGTGTTGGCACATTCACAACTTCTGGAGGCAAGTTGTTCCACTGATTAATTGTTCTATTAATTCTAGACTTACAACCATTAGAACTTACAAGAGGCTATCACATAGAGGAGAAGGACAACATCTTCTCCAAAGCGAGAAGGACAGGAGAAGAAGTCACGGATGAACGCTCCTCAGAGGAAGATCCAACCTGGAACTAAGGAGAAATCTCCTGACAGTAAGAACAATTAATCAGTGGAACAGCTTGCCACTAGAAGTTATGGGTAGTATTGATTAAACTAGACCCGAGGGACACAAATTTAAGTCCTTCTTCACCCACGGAACTTCATCAGATGATTTTATGATTGCTCATCTTAGTCCCTCTTACAGGGCAATTTGGAGGAATAGGATAAAGTATATTACATAGTGGGCATTTTTTCCCTGAGCAAAACTAAGTGTACCAAAAAGTATAATTTCCCTTCAATTTTCTGTAGATATTTACAAACATTCATACGAAGCGTTCTTCCCTACGCCAAGCACCATACCAGAATCTATGAAAAGCAATATTTATTATTTCCAATATATTTTAAATGGGGTACCTATAACCTACAATTAATTCATCACGGATTGCCCAATATACCACGAAGACATATATTCCAACCTTAAATTGCCTCTCTATGCACAAAGTCACAGTTTAGCCTGACATGATATACAACCTGAGCCTACAATCTGGATTTTAGTTTGCATGGACCCAGAAAAATAGACCGTAATGAGTAAACCATAATTAAATCCACTCTGCCTTGGGAAGGCCACACTTGGAATATTTGCATTCAGTTTTGGTCGCCACGATGTAGAAAAGATGTGGAGACTCTGGAAAGAGTGCAGAGAAGAGCAAGAAAGAGGATTAGGGGACTGGAGGCTAAAACATATGAAGAACAATTGCAGGAACTGGGTATGTCTAGTTTAATGAATAGAAGGACCAGGGGAGACATGATAGCAGCCTTCCAATATTTCAGGGGTTGCCACAAAGAAGAGGGAGTCAAACTATTCTCCAAGGCACCTGAGGGCAGGACAAGAAGCAACGGGTGGAAACTAATCAAGGAAAGAAGCAACTTAGAACTGAGGAGGAATTTCCTGACAGTGAGAACAATTAATCAGTGGAACAGCTTGCCACAAGAAGTTGTGAATGCCCCAACACTGGAAGTTTTAGAGAAAAGATTGGACAAGCATTTGCCTAAAATAGTAGAGGGCTTCCTGCCTACCGGGGCTAATTTGGGGTTGGACTAGGGGTTGGACTAGAAGACCTCCAAGGCCCCATTCCAGCTCTATTTTATTCTAAATGCTTTTGATTAAGAATTTGGCGAATCCCTAGAGCGAACAGTCAAAGGATGGTTAACACTTGGGTCTACATTTTCCTTTTCTAAGCACCGTAGGATCCAGACCTGTGGGCAACATCGTACTGGATGCACGAATTAATCTTCTGATCTAGGAAGGAAGGATAAACGGCTCTTCTTACAGCCTGAGACTAAATATCTTCTCTTTTTGACACCCTAAATTTTGAGACAGCGTTTCAACGCCATGCACGCTCCCCCAAATGCAAATAACTCTTTTTTTCCACCCCCAAAGACTGCCCCCAAAGAGTTTGTTTTTCTGCCCCATCGCTTTGCCTCTGTAAACCACTGTGCGACTGGAATCCAGTCCAAAGTTTTACGGTCCTTCAAATTGAGGCTGGAGCCAGAGAGGAAATACTAAAATCCTGTATATACAACTCCTGTCTGTGACAGGCAGAGAAATTCCATGAAAATTAGCAACTCAACAGTGGAATAAAGTTATATCCGATTCGAAGGTCGGGAAGCGGTTTGCTTTCTTGTTGCGAGGAACAATGGCTTTGTCACGAGGGGAAGATTTAGCATCTTTAAATAACGTGGAAGGTTTCGGTTAGGCTGGCCAAGCATTTAATTCACAACAGACCATCATTTTGAGAGGTTCTGGGCACTCTTGAGGAGTTTATGCTCGCAAGGGAAAATGCCTCTTCTCAAATTGTAAGTGCTATCTGGGTCCAGTTAACATTCTGGAATCAACATGTCAAATGTTTATCTTTTTTGTTTTGAAAATTGTGTGTGTGTGTGTGTGCGCCAAGGTTAAGAAGGAGGTTCTAAGTCAGTGTTTCTCAACCTTGGCAACTTGAAGATGTCTGGACTTCAACTCCCAGAATTCTAGGAGTTAAAGTCCGGACACCTTCAAGTTGCCAAGGTTGAGAAACACTGTTCTAAGTATTTTCAAAGCGCTATCCATCCATCACTTTCATTGCCCATTTCCAAGGATTTCTCTCCCTCCCCAATCAAGCCCAAAAGACCAATTGGGAAGGTCCAATTAAAGTGATTTACTGCCCAAAGTCTACACCCATGGGGCAGCGGTGAAAACTATTTTTTTTTAACTACCAGTTCTGTGGGCGTGGTTTGGTGGGCGTAGCTTGGTGGTGGGTCAGGTGACTGGGTGGGTGTGGCTATGTAGTCATGTGATTGGGGGGATCAAGAGACAGAAACGCATTTTAACAATGTCCTGCTGGAGCAGGGTTGGGCTAGATGACCTCCAGGTCCCTTCCGGTCTTGGATTATCCTCTGAAGCTGCATCTAGTGCCAGGTTTGTAGTCCTTCCTTCCTCTCCTTTTTCCCTCTCTCCCTCCCCCCCTCTCTCTCTTTCTCTCTCTCTCTTTCTCTCTCTCTCTTTCTTTCTTTCTCAGCATCCCCCACTGGGAAGTCTGCTGGGAGCAAAAACAAACCTCCCCTCCCCCCTGCATTTCCAGAGAACCTGTAGTAAAAACAGTGCTTAAAAAGTTTTTTTTTAAGTTGCAAAGATCAGCTGTGCGATGTGCAATTATCGGAACTTTCTTTAAAAACTGTTAAAAGTATTGTTTATTACCCGTTCTGCTGAGGAGAAGGAGAGAGTAGGAGGAGGGGGAGGAGGGGGAGGAGGAGGAGGGGGGGGAGGAGGAGGAGGAGGAGGGGGTGGAGGAGGAGAGAGAAGAAGAGAAGGAGGAGGAAGAGGAAGGAGAAATAGTAGAAGAGGAGGAGGAGGGGGGAGGAGGAGGAGGGGGTGGAGGAGGAGAGAGAAGAAGAGAAGGAGGAGGAAGAGGAAGGAGAAATAGTAGGAGAGGAGGAGGAGGAGGAGAAGGAGGAGGAGGAGGGAAAGAGAGAGGAAAGGATGGAGAAACACGGAGAGAGAGATAAATTCAAGGTCCTTCATTTAGGGAATGTATTGCAAGTAGTCCTTGGCATCCAACCACAATTGAGTCCAAAATTTCAGTTGCTGTGAGGCCTTTGCTAAGTCAGTTTTGCTCCATTGTTCCACCTTTCTTGCCACAGTTGTTCAGTGAATCACTGCAGTTGTTAAGTTAGCAACGCGGTTGTTAAACGAATCTGGCTTCCTTATTGACTTGGTTATCAGAATGTTGCAGAAAATGACAGGCGTTAGACTTCTCAGGATACAGGAAAAGTCTATTCGGCAGCCAGGTTCAGAAAGCTACCCATGGCTAGCATTGCAAGTTCTGAACAACCTTCATTATCGAAGCACGCATTCTTATACATTCTCAAAAGCATTGCAACACGGAAACACTTCACACATTTCTTAGTGGTTACCTTGAGGAGAAAGCCTTATAAGGAGATGGGGGTCTTACTTCTCCTTTTGTTTCAGGTATGGCTTGAACTTTAACACAAGTTGTGACATAGGGACGTTGGCGAGAACATCCTGTGGTTAGTGAATGGGGACACTTCCTTTAAGCAACTTCTAACTGTCCCTGTTATTCTATGTGACTTTTAATATAGAAGTAAAGGGGTTCTAAGAGGCTGTCCAGCCTGACCCAGTAGGTTTCACACTTAAATGTCCAAATCTCACTTTACGGCTGCTTTAAGAAGGTCGCAAAAGGGGATCACGTGACACCCCTCCCCCCTCCGAGGGACACTACAAGGGTCATAAATACGAGTCAATTGCCAAGTATCTGAATTTTGACCCCGCCACCAAGGAGAGGCTGCAATGATTGTAAGTGTGAAAAATGGTCCTGAGACACTTTGTTCAGTGCCATTAAGTCCAAGGTGTTCTTTCTTTCTTTCTTTCTTTTTCTTTCTTTCTTTCTTTTCTTTTCTTTCTTTCTCTCTCTCTCTTTCTTTTTCTTTCTTTCTTTCTTTCTTTCTCTCTCTTTTTCTTTCTTTCTTTCTTTCTTTCTTTCTTTCTTCCCCTGTGAATATTTGGGGAGAAAAGAGGGGAAAGGAGTGTATTTTTGAAAAGAAAAATTAACTTTGCGAAAATTACTCTTCCCAGGGATTGGAAGAGCTCTGAGTTAGCAGCTGAACATCGCCACCTGGTGTCCGTTCTGCTACATAACCAAAGAGACTCCGAACAGAAGATAACAGAAAAAGAGTTGGAAGGGACCTTGGAGGTCTTCTAGTCCAACCCCCCTACTCAAACTGGAGATCCTATACCCTATCGGACAAATAGTTGTCCAGTCTCTTCTTAAAAACCTCCAGTGATGGATCAGCCACAGCTTCCAGAGAAGGATCCAAAGGGCTGTTGAGTTGTTTCACATGTTTTTGCTGAAATCATCTTAGCGCAGGAAAAAGTTTTTCATGTGTCCCAAATCCCCGTTTCTGGTCTTCCTGAAGGAGCCGAAACTGCAGAAAAGAGTGATCGTTTCTCCCCCCCCCTTAAGACATCCTCATGTGACTCCAGTCTCTTCTTCCTACCGTTCCACCTATTATCCTGGAAATATCCTTCCTGATTTTCTCTCTCCTACTGCCAATTACCTCCACGCGACCTATTAGATCTCATCGATTAGGCCTCCTCCGAGTTCCATCAGCCGGTCAATGCCGACTGGCAACTACGCGGAGGAGAGCCTTCTCGGTGGTAGCTCCGACCCTCTGGAACGAGCTCCCCGTGGAGATTCGTACCCTCACCACCCTCCAGACCTTCCGCACAGCCCTCAGAATCTGGCTATCCCGTCAGGCCTGGGGCTAAGACTGTAACCCGCCCGAATGGTATGAATGTTGTGTTTTTTTAATTATGTATTGTCTTATATGTTAAAAGTTTGTCTCCCCCCCCTCCCCTTTTGGTTGTGAGCCGCCCTGAGTCCCCCCAGGGAAAAGGGCGGCATACAAATAAACTTCGAATCAAAATCAAAATCAAAGGGGTCCTTGGGAAGTCTTCCTCACTGGAAGATCCCACGTTTAGATATGGGCCAGTGGACTATGCCCTGACCCATACTCTGAAGCAAGGAACGGCCAGAAAAAGGCCCTTCATTAGCCCACTGATGTCATTGATTCAATCGGCTGGATTGGGTGCACAGTGGGATTCCAGGTTTGAACTGGGGAAGTAATTTGATCAGTTTGCGGTACTAAGCACCCTGACTTTAGAAAAATGTGGGGGGGGGAGGAGGAGGAATTTTAGAGAAACAGAACTTCTTCCCTGAGAAACCCACCATGCAAATGAAACCCTAGAAGGACAAAAGTCAAGGAAATTTTAATCCTGGAGTCTGACCATTTCCTGCAAGAGATGTCAGGGTTCCAAGTAGCCTCCAAAATTAAACCAGAGTCCGAGGAAAAGTATTTCTCAAAGTTCCAATTTATGAAGAGAGCCATGTTGGCACATCTGGGAAAACCCGAATCTGAAGGCTTCCCGGTTTTCCCCACCCGGTTGAAAGTTCAAGATCTTGCTCCCCACACCCACAAATCCACCCCATGTTCCAATCTCCCACTGACACGCTGGCAGCTTCCACCCATCCAGTTCCGGTCAGGTGCAGAGGTAGCAATAGCAATAGTTAGACTTATATACCGCTTTATAGGGCTTTCTCTAAGCGGTTTACAGAGTCAGCATATTGCCCCCAACAACAATCCGGGTCCTCATTTTACCCACCTCGGAAGGATGGAAGGCTGCATCAACCTTGAGCCTGGTGGGATTTGAACAGCCGAACTGCTGAACTGCAGTCAGCTGAAGTAGCCTGCAGTGCTGCATTTAACCACTGCACCACCTCGGCTCTTAAGATGCAGAGACAAAGGATGACCTTGGCTTTCTAGAAAGGAATGTTGTTATGGCTACATATCATCTAACTCCGTTCAATCCCCCCTCCCATTTTCCCACCATAGAAAAAGGCATAGCAGAATAATAGAAAGTTTGGCAGGCCTGAGATCCAAAACAAAAGATGGCGGCAGGCCTGACAAGAGATTAGCCTCTTGCAAAATGACTTGCTTAATTCTGCTCCCCAGTCTGCCTGCTCTTTTCCTGCAACCACCTATAAATTTCTTTTGAATTTATATCTTTGTATCAGTACATTCCAGTCGTGGCTTTCATCCCAGTGTCTCGTTCATGAGAAAATATGATATCTGTCCTCATGTACCGGGGCTTTTAAGTACACTCCGTTTGTTCTTCCTATGCCGAGCATTCGATATGTATCTTTATGGCTGGGCCTGCCTACATCTTCGGTTTTCCCTGAGGTTAAAATCCAAATTGATTTAATGTCCTACCCGCAGCTGTCCTGGGAGGCGCAGAGATCGTAACGGCGAGAGAGGATGCCCTTATATCAACTTAATCTGGGGCGTTGTCTAGAAAACATTTGGGGCAGAGGGTAGCTCCGTATGAGATACACACACCCAGGTAACCTTTGGGTTAAATGACGGGAATGTAATCCTCTCTCTGAACATGACTGGAAACTTCAGTTTATCTGAAGTATCTTACAAATGGAGGTAGCAGAAGAGGATCAGTTTGTCTGAGAACTGAAAAATAGTTCTGGGGCCTGATTCCTTCCGATTTTTAACTCCTTAGCAACTTGGAGCCCAGTATTTTCAGGAATGGCTCTTCTCTTATGGTATGTTCTTATCCGAGTGCTGCACACATCATTGGGCATCTCCTCTGTCACTATCAAAGGAAGAAATGCAGGTGTGGGAGACTGTGGAGAGAAAAGAGGAGGGGAAAGAGGAGAAGGAAGAGTAGACCAAGTGTAGAGATTAGAGGCAAACCCCTTAATAACTGTGTCCATAAATGGAGAGAAAGAGAAGGAGAGGAGGGAGGGAGGGAGAGAAAGAGAAGGAGAGAGGGTAGGAAGGGGAAGACAGAGGGTAAGAGTAGGGGAGAGGTAAGGGAAGGAAGAAGGGGAAGGAGAGGAGGAAGAAAGGAAGTAGAGAAGGGAGGGAGGGAGAAAAGAAAGGGAAAATAAGGTGGTGTTACAACAGGCTCTGGAGATGGTAAACAAAGCAATCCAAACTGTACCTTATAACCTTTTAAATGGAATAACAATAGTATAAGAATGGCAAAGAAAAAGAATAACCATGTGAATGTACACCTATAATTGTATGTAAGAGAATAAACGACAGTAAGAATATAAAACACAATATAGGTAAACAATATTTGGTTATAAATAGCTAAGTATAAATAAATATAGAATAGTACATAAAAATGGATAACGATTAAGGGGACCATGAATGCAAGATAGAAATGTATAGAAGGGAAAACACTAACTGCAAAGAAACCGATACGGAACTGCTGTATGATATACGATGGAATTTCTTGTTCCTAAGAAAGGAGGGAAGGAAGGAAGGAGGGAAGGAGAGAAGGAGGGAAGGGGAAGGAGGGAGGGAAGGAAGGGGAGAGAAGAAACGAGGGAAGGAAAGAGGGAGGGAGGGAAGAAGAAGTAGGACCGTTGTAAGATAAGATGGATCTATGGGATGTTAAAAAAGCAATCTTCAAGTATATTGTCAACAGTAGGAAAAATTGTTCTAAATACATATTATTAATAACAGTTATGAGATCATATAATTGTGAATGTATATATGAAATTGATAAAATAAAATAAAATTTAAAAAAAAGGAATTTCTTGTTCCTATGTTATTTTAAGTCATGTGTCTGTTTTTGTTGATGTGTTTAAAATAAAAATTTATTTAAAAAAAATAACTGTGTCCATAAATGGTAACTCATCCTGGGTAGCAATCATTCCATGAAACAAGATAACCGGTTTTAAGGAACCTGTGGGGTCCTTGGTGCGCTTTGAGATTGGTTGTTTTCTTGCAGTTTTTTCATGATCCAACTAGGTAATGTCATCAGTGCAGAAGAGAGTGGGGAGGAGAAGGACTGTGGGGTCCTTGGTGCTCTCTGAGCTTGGTTTTCTTGCAGACGTCTCAATACCAAACTAGGTGAGCATCATCAGCGTTCGAAGGGAATGCAGTTAGCAAATCATCTTTGACCTCACAATATTGCAAAGCACCAACTCTTGGGATCCTACTCTTCGCCCACACAGATGCGGAGTCTTCACTGGTGCTTGGAAAAGTGTGGTATGGATCACACCGAGTCATTGTGTTAGTTTCTTCAATCAACCAACTGCAGAACTTCAGAATTCTACTTGTGAAGGACACGCAGATCAAAGAACATTTAAATCCCGTCTTCGTAAAAAAAAAAAACCAGTGTTCTTTATTAATTTCAATTGTCATTATATCATTTTACAGTAGCTCATTTTCTTTTACATTTTTCTCTAACTATTCACATCCCATTCGTAATTTTTTGCATCCCCGTTTCTGATTTATCATTCATCCATTCATTGAGATTTATCTTACAGATCAGTTTCATAATTTTACATAATACAGGAATAAACAATACAGTTCGTCTGCCCAGAGAATCAAGAAACCTGAAATCAGCTAATTACATTCTTTGTCCACATATTATCCCAAAGGTGAACTTGGTCTTTCCTTGGAGATGTTTCGCTTCTCATCCAAGAAGCTTCTTCAGTTCTGACTGAATGCTGGAGAATGGAAAGATTTATATTCCTTACAGTCATCTGGTCATTAGCGCTCCCTCTGGGAGTCATTGAGGCCACTTGGAGAGATAATCAGATAAACCTCCAAGTGGCCTCAACGATTCTCAGAAACAAGGCCAACGACCAATATAAGGAATATAAATCCGTTCTCCACCATTCGGCAGAACTGAAGAAGCTTCTTAGATGAGAAGCGAAACGTCTTCAATAAAAAAACAAAATCCAGTTGCCTCTTGAAGAAGAACCCTTGGGACAACCATGATCTGGATGACAGAAAATCTTCAAGTATATCCACTTCTTAATTTATATTATTATCATTATCTTATGTTTTTCACCCCTGAAAACGCATTAACTAAACACATTTAAATACTTGCAATCAAGGAAGGGACGGAGAATCATTTCAAACTCCTCAAACATCCTTAAAGGATGAGACAGAATTATTTCGTCAATTTCTCGCCCCCAAAAAATCAGATTAGGAACACAAGTTGAAATAGGGAAGAAAATGGTAAGTGAGCACTTTTCTACCCTACATGAGTTCAAATCACCAGGACCGGATGGATTACACCCCAGTTATTCATGAAGGAACTGGCAGATGAGATCTCAGAACCACTGAACGATATCTTTCAGAGATCCTGGAGCACCGGGGAACTGCCAGAGGACTGGAAAAGAGCTGATGTGGTTCCCATCTTCAAAAAAGGGAAAAAAACAGATCCAGGAAACCACAGACCTATCAGCCTGACCTCAATACCAGGAAAGATTCTGGAAAAGATAATCAAGCAACGAATTAGCAAACACCTAGAAGCAAACAAAGAAATAGCCAAAAGCAAACATGGGTTTGTCAAAAACAGATCATGCCAGACTAATCTTATTGCATTCTTTGACAAAGTGGCAAAATCAGTGGACCAGAGGAATGCCGTCGATATAGTTTACTTGGACTTCAGTAAGGCATTTGATAAGGTAGACCATAACCTACTACTGGATAAAGTAGAAGAATGTGGGTTGGACAGCATCACCACCAGATGGATTCATAACTGGCTGACCAACTGCACTCAACGTGTAGTCCTCAATGGAACTGCATCTACATGGAGGGATGTATGCAGTGGAGGACCCCAAGGCTCTGTTTTAGGCCCAGGACTCCTCAACATCTTCATCAATGATTTGGATGAGGGAATAAATGGGGAACTCATCAAATTTGCAGATGACACCAAGCTGGCAGGAATAGCCAACACTCCAGAAGACAGGCTCAAGATACAGAAGGATCTTGAAAAACTTGAACATTGGGCACTAATACAACGAAATTCAATGGTGAAAAGAGTAAGGTTCTACATTTAGGCAACAAAAATGAAATGCACAGGTACAGTATAGATGGTACCTTGCTCAATAGTAGTAACTGCGAGAGGGATCTTGGAGTCCTAGTGGACAACCATTTAAATAGGAGCCAGCCGTGTGCAGCAGCTGCCAAAAAAGCCAACACAGTTCTAGGCTGCATAAACAGAGGGAGAGAATCAAGATCATGTGAAGGGTTAATACCACTTTATAAGGCCTTGGTAAGGCCACCCTTGGAATACGGCATTCAGTTTTGGTCGCCACGATGTAGAAAAGATGTGGAGACTCTAGAAAGAGGGCAGAGAAGAGCAACAAAGAGGATTAGGGGACTGGAGGCTGAAACATATGAAGAACGGTTGCAGGAACTGGGTATGTCTAGTTTAATGAAAAGAAGGACTACGGGAGGCATGATAGCAGTGCTCCAACATCTCAGGGGTTGCCACACAGAAGAGGGAGTCAAACTATTCTCCAAAGCACAATAAATCAGGACAAGAAGCAATGGGTGGAAACTAATCAAAGAGAGAAGCAACTTAGAACTGAGGAGAAACTTCCTGACAGTTAGAACAATTAACCAGTGGAACAACTTGCCTCCAGATGTTGTGAATGCCCCAACACTGGGAGCTTTTAAGAAGATGTTGGATAGCCATTTGTCTGGAACGGTATAAGGTTTCCTGCCTAGGCAAAGTCCAAGCTCCCTTCCAACTCTGCTATTGTATTGTGTTGTCTTCTGTTGCCTACAGGACTGGTAGAACCAGTTGTGGGACCATTTGTCCGCCCGGAACATCAACATGTGATCCTTATTGTTCTATTACGCAATGAAGTTTCTATCCCAGGTTCTTAATCTCTACTCAGGGAAACATTTCAGTGGGTGGTTTCTACTTTACATGCTTGCACAAGCCTATAACGACATTTTGGCCTTTTATTCCTTTTTGGCTCTTTTGACGTAGATCAGAGGTGATGCAAGGAGGAATTTCAAAAGTATAGCAAAGTCTCTTACTTTCACCAAAGTGACTTCTAATTTCTGTCTTCTGAAGATTTCCGCAGAGCAAAGGAAGGTGAGATGGGTGAGGAGGAAACTTCCCCACCCCCACCCAATAACCCTTCCTGGCCCATGTACAATAAACTCTTTATTATTTCCCTCTTGTCTTCTGCCCTTTAACTTCTGAGAATGCAGCATCATTGCAACTTCCAAGTTTATTTTCCCAGTAGGTTTCACATTTAATGTCCAAATCTCACTTTACGTCTGCTTTCATCCACAAAAGCACGCACTCTGTATTCTTGCTGCCTAATCTTAATTCCTTTTAGACCATCCAAGCCCCGTATTTTATTCAGCAATACTTCCAAAGTTATAATAAACAATAGTGGGGACAAAGGACAGCCCTGTCTTGTACCTTTTCCAATTTGAAAAGAGTCTGTTAAACTTCCATTGACTATGATTTGAGCTGTTTGCTGTTGGTATATTGCTTTAATTGACTGTAAAAAAACTGTCTCCTATCTGCATTTTTTGCAATATCTCCAACAGAAATTGCCAATTAACTCGATCAAAGGCTTTCTCAGCATCCAAAAATATGAATGCGGCAGGAATTTGATTGTTCTTTCCCAAGTATTCTAATGCATTAATAACTAATCTAACATTACTTTTCATTTGTCTCCCTTGTATAAAACCTGTTTGGTCAGCGTGTATCAATTGTTGAATAACCAGCATTAACCTGGCCCATGTACGATAAACTCTTTATTATTTCCCTCTTGTCTTCTGCCCTTTAACTTCTGAGAATGCAGCATCATTGCAACTTCCAAGTTTATTTTCCCATAAAGCATAAACAGCACGTTATTATTATGGACGAATCTGGATTGGAGCCTCTGCACTACTCATTTTACATAGGTACAATACTAAAGCAGACGTAAAGTGAGATTCGGACATTAAGTGTGAAACCTACTGGGTCAGGCTGGACAGCCTCTTAGAGCCCCTTTACTTCTATATTAAAGCCACATAGCCAGAGTTGCAAAAGAACAGGAAGCCAGTGCCTAACCACAAGATGTCAAAATCTATGTCAAAAGTCCAAGATTCAATTAAAGTTCGTTAATGACACGTACTCCGTAAACAAAAGGAGAAGATCTTATAAGGCTTTCTCCTCAAGGTCTCCACTAAGAAATGTGTCAAGTGTTTCCGTGTTGCAATGCTTTTGAGAATGTATAAGAACGGGTGCTTCGCTAATTAAGGTTGTTCAGAACTAGCGATGCTAAGCCATGGGCTGGCTTTCTGAACCTGGCTGCCAAATAAACTTTTCCTGTATCCTGAGAAGTCTAACGCCTGTCATTTTCTGCAACATTATAGTGGTGGGTTCTGGATCCCGGTGCAACGAGGCCGGGGGGCCTACCACATGCACCATTGAAAGAGGAGTCAGGGGGGCCATCTATGTCAAAAGTGAACAGCCCTCTCTCAATTTGAGAGACCGCCTACTGCCAATTACCTCCACTAGACCGATACGATCGCATCGATTAGGCCTCCTCCGAATTCCATCTACTAGCCAGTGCAAACTGGCAACTACCCGGAGGAGAGCCTTCTCGGTGGCTGCTCCGACCCTCTGGAATGAACTCCCCGTGGAGATTCGGACCCTCACCACCCTTCAATCCTTCCGCGCCGCTTTGAAGATCTGGCTGTCCCGGGGTTAAGATTCCAACCCCACCCGAATTGTGTGACTGTTGTGCTCTCTTTTAATATGTTGTATTGTTTCCATATTGGAATACTGTTTGTCTTTCCCCCCCTCCCTTTTTGAATTGTGAGCTGCCCTGAGTCCCCCCCAGGGAAAAGGGCGGCATACAAATAAAGGAAATTCAAATTCAAATTCAACAGATATGACACCAACTATCTCCAATCTACAACACAGTCCTTTCAACAGTTCCAAGAAGGTTTCCACACCCATTTGCACCACTAAGGTGACTCTGAGGACCCAGGTAAACCTCCAGGTGACCTTAATGACCTCCTAAAAGAATGCAAAGGAACATAATCCCTTCCATTATTCCCCACCATCCAGTCAGAGCTGAAGAAGCTTCTTGGAAGAGAAGTGAAATGTCCAAAGAAAAAAAACAAGGGAATCTAGCAAAGTCTTTGAGAAGACCATGACCTGGAGGACTGAGAATCTCAAAGGGACATCCCATTAAACTGATTTATTGATTAAATCCTCCTATGAATGGGAATCTTCTAACGGGCAGCTCGGGCGTGGAGTCAGAGAAGAATCAATGGAATTCAAAGGGGATTGGACTTCAGCTCGCTTGTGGCTATGTAGGATTCCAGGTGAATTCCTCTTTTTGACTCCGCCTGATTTCTGCCACTCCTTGCCCTAACACCATCAATTAAATAATTCTGACTGGCTCTCCAGGAAGGGAGCCTTCTCTATCATTGTCCCCCACCCTTTGATACACCCTCCCCCTAAGAGATGAGGCGCGCGCGCGCACACACACACACACACACACACACACACACACACACACACACACATTCTCCTGGTCTGTCATAAGTGTCTCAAGACCCAATGGACAGTTGGTTCTCAGAGGGGAACATGGAGCTGGTAGCAATAGCAATAGCAGTAGACTTATATACCGCTTCATAGGCCTTTCAGGCCTCTCTAAGCGGTTTACAGAGAGTCAGCATATTGCCCCCAACAATCTGGGTCCTCATTTTACCCACCTCGGAAGGATGGAAGGCTGAGTCAACCCTGAGCCGGTGAGATTTGAACCGCTGACCTGCTGATCTAGCAGTAGCCTGCAGTGCTGCATTTAACCACTGCGCCACCTTGGCTCTTATAGGTTTAGGTTTCCATCCTAAAGACCCCACCAACTTTTAATTAGCTTTTAATGTTGAATTGAAACAATATCTGCCTCTTATCTAAACTTTACATAATTTTTCATATTTTTTACTTCACCCAGAGTCCCGCTGGGATGGAGACAGTGGTGGGTTGAAGCCGGTAACGCCTTGGTACGGGCTTACCGGATCCTGCCCGGAGCACCGGGTACCATAAGTCGTAAGTCAAGAACCGCTCGTAATTCATTCTCCATGTGTCCATGCAAAAACATTCAGAAGTGCTGTGTGTTGCAATGACCGATAGGAGTTAGCTGTGAGAAGCAGGGGTGAAATCAACTTACCTTCGCTACCGGTTCGCTAATGTGAGGCTAAAACATACGATGAACGGTTGCAGGAACTGGGTAGGTCTAGTTTAATGGAAAGAAGGACTAGGGGAGACAGGAGAGCAGTCTTCCAATATCTCAGGGGCTGCCCCAAAGAAGAGGGAGTCAAGCTATTCTCCAAGGCACCTGAACGCAGGACAAGGAGCAATGGGTGGGAACTCATCAAGGAGAGAAGCCACTTAGAACGGAGGAGAAATTTCCAGACAGTTAGAACAATTAACCAGTGGAACAGAAGTTGCCTCCAAAAGCTGTGGGTGCTCCATCAATGGAGGCTTTAAAGAAGAGACTGGAGACCCATTTGTCTGAAGTGGTGTGGTGTCTCCTGCCTAGGCAGGGGGTTGGACTTGAAGACCTCCAAGGTCCCTTCCAACTCTGGTATTGTATTGCATTGTATTGTACTTCCATGCAGGCACAGGGCCTTCCGTCCATGTGCAGAGTGTCAAAAGAGGGCTGTAAGGAGGTCCCGGTGGGTGGGCGGAGCCTCCTACCGCCACTCCCACCGATTCATCCCAACTGGATAGAACCGGCTGAATGGCACCACTCTTGGGAAGCAAAGCCCAGAATATTCTATGAAGACTGAACTCAGGAAAGTTATTGTCTGCTTCGTGCAGGAGTTGCCTCCCTTTTTCACACACCCCAACCCGAGGGAAGCTTGCAGGAACCCGCGGAAGTCAGTCTCTGATCCCACCGCTTAGCCCGGTTTCTCGCAGAAGTCGCAGTAGATTCCCCCGCTGAGATCGCTCACGGCGCCTTCCCTGACCAGCGTTTGGAGGAATTGCGTCTCCCGGGTGACGTTGTGCATGATTTGCCACTTCATGGCCATCATGCACAGGCTGTCGTAGTAATGCAGAGGTGCGTCGGGGTGACGCAGGTCGTAGCCAAACCCGGCTAAGCTCACTTCGTCGCATAAATGGGTAGCCAGAACCACGGCTAACATGCCCATCGTGGGTCTGTTCTAGAGGGGGAGCAGAGAAAGAGATTTATTCCTTTGGCAAGGACAGGCGCAGCACCCAAGGCTTCCATCCCACTTCACATGGCTTTCACAACCCCTCTCTAAGCGGTTTCCAGAGGTGTCATATTGCCCCCCAACAATCTGGGTCCTCATTTCACCCACCTCAGAAGGACGGAAGGCTGAGTCAACCTTCAGCTAGAATTCCTGACTGTGGGCTGATTCAGCATGCGATACTGTATTCTAACTATGGATGGATGGATGGATGGATGGATGGATGGATGGAAGGAAGGAAGGAAGGAAGGAAGGAAGGAAGGAAGGAAGGAAGGAAGGAAGGAGAAGGATCAAGATGGAAGGAAAGAGAAAGGGAAGGAAGAAGGAAGGAAGGAAGGAAGGAAGGAAAGAAAGAAAGAAGGAAAGAGAAGGAAGAATCAAGATGGAAGGAAAAGGAAGGAAGGAAGGAAGGAAGGAAGGAAGGAGGGAAAGGGAAGGAAGAATCAAGATGGAAGGAAAGGGAAGGAAGGAAGGAAGAAGGAAGGAAGGACGGAAAGAAAGAAAGAAGGAAGGAAGGAAGGAAGGAAGGAAGGAAGGAAGGAAAGAGAAGGCAGAATCAAGATGGAAGGAAAGGGAAGGAAGGAAGGAAGGAAGAAGGAAGGAAGGACGGAAAGAAGGAAGGAAAGGGAAGGAAGGAAGGAAGGAAGGAAGGAAAGAGAAGGAAGAATCAAAATGGAAGGAAAGGGAAGGAAGGAAGGAAGGAAGGAAGGAAGGAAGGAAGGAAGAAGGAAGGAAGGACGGAAAGAAGGAAGGAAGGAAGGAAGGAAGGAAGGAAGGAAGGAAGGAAAGAGAAGGCAGAATCAAGATGGAAGGAAAGGGAAGGAAGGAAGGAAGGAGGGAGGGAGGGAGGGAGGAATAGCAGTAGACTTATATACCGCTTCATAGGCCTTTCAGGCCTCTCTAAGCGGTTTACAGAGAGTCAGCATATTGCCCCCAACAATCTGGGTCCTCATTTTACCCACCTCGGAAGGATGGAAGGCTGAGTCAACCCTGAAGGAAGGAAAGAAGGAAGGAAGGAAGGAGGGAAAGGGAAGGAAGAATCAAGATGGAAGGAAAGGGAAGGAAGGAAGGAAGGAGGAAGGAAGGACGGAAAGAAAGAAAGAAAGAAAGAAAGAAAGAAAGAAAGAAGAAGGAAGGAAGGAAGGAAGGAAGGAAGGAAGGAAGGAAGGAAGGAAGGAAGGAAATAAATTGTTCTGGGCACAATTGTGGTCGTAAAGCGAGGACTACCTGTACACTGACCTGATCCCAAGAGAAGAGCCTGGCTTGAGGTTCTGAGTATTGCAGGATATCCAGCGCTGTCTCCTTCACGAGGATGGGGTTCAAAATCCGGAACTTCCTGGGACTAACGGGGATTTTCATCACCACCTTCTGCCAAAAGAACAAATGCATCCAGAGCGGCTGCACAACGACAACAACACACAAAGACACACAAATTACCACAAGGTTCCAAATCCAGCCTAACGTGAAGCAATTACTCCCATGAAGAATTTAATTACAGGTTAGTCCCTCAACGTATGGCCACAACTGAGCACAACATTTCTGTCGCTAAGTGAGACGTCGGTGAAGTGGATTTTGCTCTGTTTTATGACGTTTCTTCCCACGGTTTTTTAAGCGAATCACAGCACTTCTCAAGTTAGCAACCAGGTTGTTAAGGGAATCTGGCTTCCCCTTGTCTTAGGCTTGTCGTAAAAGGGGATCATGTGACCCAGGGCACTGCAACTGTCGTAAGTACATGCCAGTTGCCAAGCCTCTGAATTTTGATCACGTGACCACAGAAATGCTGAAATGCTCACATGAAAAACGGCCATGTTCCTTTTCTTCCAGTGCTGCTGTGACTATGGTTGGTCACTAACTGAACTCTTGTAAGTGGAGTTCTACAGGAGGGGAAAAAAATTAACACTCAGTAGTCTCACTTAGAGGCCACTACTCAGGTTAACTCAATCACTAAGTGACACGGTCACTAATCCAAACATCCCCAGGACCCTGCTGGAGTTATGCTGTTACTTCCCCTGGGGTCGTTAAGCAAGTCACGCAAGCCGTTAAGCAAGACATCATGGTGGGAACCAGGGCTGCAATTTTAACTCTGGCTCCTGAGAAGCTCGCTGGGAAGTGTGTCGCCATCATTATGTGACCGTGGGAAGCTGCATCAGTCACAAACTGAGGATTGTTCGCAAAGCTACTTTTCGGCGCCACCGTAACTTTAAGTAGTCACTAAACCTGGCCGTCACTAAGCGAAGCTTATTTGTAATCCCCAATTCTTTGCCAGGGGTGACTAGGTCCCCTAAAATGAAATGCCACCGCAAACGTTTTTCAAAATGGCTAAAGTTGGTATCTCCAGCCAGAGATGGAAAGAAGGACTAACTAACTAACTAACTAACTAACTAACTAACTAACTAACTAACTAACTAACTAACTAACTAACTAAGTAACTAACTAACTAACTAACTAACTAACTAACTAACTAACTGGAGCAGTCAAGTTAAAATGAGAGGGTGTTTTGAGGCATCTTCCCACCTCACCCACCCCACAGTGGAGGCACTGAATTAAGCAACCTGTTAGGCATATTTAAATGAGAAAGTGTTTCACAAAAATCAAATTAAAAATCAATATACAACAGGAGGAAAAAAATAACATAAAAAATTGGGAATTGTGTGCCTATGAATGCATACACGCCCTAAAGAGAAGTACAAATATGTTTTTTTTCTAAAACATCTGTACTCAGTAGGAATTCGGCACATTTCTTATGGTTATATTGGTTTCTGTTGGGTTGAGTTTTAGTTTATTTCTAATTTTTCACTGTAAACCACTTCAGAGTGGCTTGGCAGTTAATAGCAATAGCAATAGCAATAGCAGTTAGACTTATATACCGCTTCATAGGGCTTTCAGCCCTCTCTAAGCGGTTTACAAGAGTCAGCATATTGCCCCCAACAACAATCCGGGTCCTCATTTCACCCACCTCGGAAGGATGGAAGGCTGAGTCAACCCTGAGCCAGTGAGATTTGAACCGCTGAACTGCTGATCTAGCAGTAGCCTGCAGTGCTGCATTTAACCACTGCGCCACCACTGCGTTAAAGGGTGCCAGTGCATTTAATGCTAACAGCAACGTATTTAATAGTCACATCAATAGAACCTCCACTAGACCGATACGATCGCATAGACTAGGCCTCCTCCGAATTCCATCATCTAGCCAGTGTAGACTGGCAACTACCCGGAGGAGAGCCTTCTCGGTGGCTGCTCCGACCCTCTGGAACGAACTCCCCGTGGAGATTCGGACCCTCACCACCCTCCAGGCCTTCCGCAAAGCCCTTAAAACCTGGTTGTTCCGACAGGCCTGGGGTTAAACGATTCTAACCCCACTCGAATTGTATGACTGTTGTGTTCTTAAATGATGTAGTGTCTCCATGTTGTAAATTGTTTGTCCTTCCCACCCACCCACCCCCGTTTGAACTGTGAGCCGCCCTGAGTCCCCCCAGGGAAAAGGGTGGCATACAAATAAAGTGAAAATAAAATAAATAAATAAAATAAATAAATAAACCTATACAGTAATACTACATTAGGCATATTCCTTCCACCAAAGCCAACAATTTTAGTGAAAACTAAGAGCGGCCAGCTAGGGGGAGAAAATTCAAAATGGAAACTTGCTGTAGTAAACACGCAAACGGTACAATTCGGGTGTCGCCTATTTCACACAAATGCAATATTTAATATAATGACTTACTAATGATTCATTTTTCACCATCGCTTTTACCCACGCAAAATCAACACTTTTAAATAATACTGCCACGAACAAGCTATTTGGGAAATATTCATCTTGAGACCTAGGCGCTCCTTCAGGATAGGTCATCCGTATTGTGGTTCTGTTGCCGACATCATTTGTGTATCCCCGGACGGGTGCGTCGTTTAACCTGAAAACACAACATGCCCAATGCAGCTGAACATCGGAGCTTTGATACGTGGATCATATTGAAAAAATTGCACAGGCACACAGTTTGGGCACTCAAGTGTCTGAAAGGTTCGCTGTCACTGGTCTACGGTCTCCTGCCTTGAGTAGGGGGTTGGACTAGAAGACCTCCGAGGTCTCTTCTAACTCTCTCCTTTATTTGTCAGGCCTGCCGACCTCTTTTCTTTCGGGGTCTTTGGCCTGCCACACTTTCTATTATTCTACTAGGCATTTTCTATAGTGGGGAAATAGGAGGGGGGATTGTATGGAGTTAGATGCGATGTAGCCATAACAACATTCTTTCTAGAAAGCCAAGGTCATCTTTTGTCTCTGCACCTCTGCACCTGACCGGAACTGAGTTTGAGTTTTATTTCATTTGTATGCCGCCCTTTTCCCTAAGGGGACTCAGGGCGGCTCACAACTTAAAGAAGGGAAAGGGGGATACAGACAGTTTAACAACAACACAAAACAATACATAGTTAAAAAGCGCAATAATCATACCATTCGAAAGGGGGCGACGAATCTTTAGCCCCAGGCCTGTCGGAACAGCCAGGTTTTAAGGGCTATGCAGAAGGCCTGGAGGGTGGTGAGGGTACGAATCTCCACGGGGAGTTCGTTCCAAAGGGTCGGAGCAGCCACAGAGAAGGCCCTCCTCCGGGTAGTCGCCAGTCGACACTGGCCGGTGGATGGGATTCGGAGGAGGCCTAATCTGTGTGATCTAATCGGTCTAGTGGAGGTGATTGGCAGCAGGCGGTCTCTCAAGTACCCAGGTCCAATACCATGAAGGGCTTTATAAGTGACGACTAGCGCCTTGAAGCGTATCCGGAGACCAATAGGCAGCCAGTGCAGCTCGCGGAGGATAGGTGTTACGTGGGTGAACCGAGGTGCACCCACAATCGCTCGCGTGGCTGCATTCTGGACAAGCTGAAGTCGCCGAATACTCTTCAAGGGCTGCCCCATGTAGAGCACGGATGGGTGGAAGCTGCCAGCGTGGCAGTGGGAGATGGGACCATGGGATGGACTGGTGGGTGTGGGGACAAGATCTTGAACTTTCAGCTGGGTTGGGAAAACTGGGAAGCCTTCAGATTCAGGTTTTCCCAGATGTGCCAACCTGGCTCTCTTCATCAATTGGAACTTTGAGCAATATTTTGCCTTGGACTCTGATTTACTTTTGGAGGCTATTTGGAGCCCTGACACTGTTAACAGACACTCTCTCCATTTGTGACCGTCGGCAAAAAACCGAAGACCTACCTTATGACAATGTCAAAGTGGTTCAGGGTGGAGCCCAGCTTCAACCCGTGTAACACGTTGCTGCTTCCCACAACGACGCACCGCTTACACTGCTTTGACCGCAGCTCCGCCGGTAGATCGTATTCGGGTAGAAGTTGGACCAAGTCTCGAATCTTCTCCAAAAGATCCCGAAACCCGAAAGGGGGCGGATATTTAAAGAGATCGGATTGAGCGTCGATCTCTTTCGTTACAAAGGGAAACAGATCTGGGTTGTATTTGTGTGGAAACAACTCATTCAACTTGGTCTTCGCAAAAGATGGGCGGCACTCGACTTGCAGAATCCCCTGCGCGTATTTCTGAGCTCTCTAGAACGGCAAAACATACCAGCCGCTTATGAATATTTTTTGTATGTGTGTGATAAGAATGTGCGGTGGACACAACCCAGTGAGGTTCCACGCAATTCTTTTCATCCATTCTGCTTTGATGTCCAATCTTGAATGCAATTTTTGGGTATATAATTTTATTTGTAATTTTTCCTTTAACCTCTGTAAGTGCTTAGTGAAGAGTGTATTATCTGGGTCAATATATTTTGCATCCGCTTCTGATAGTGATATTTCATTTCATTTCATTTATTTCATTTGTATGCCGCCCTTTTCCCCGAGGGGGACTCAGGGCGGCTCACAACTTGAGTAAGGGAAAGGGGATACAGACAGTTTGACACCAACACAAAACAATACATAATTTAAAAAGCGCAACAATCATACCATTCGAGATAGGGGCAACGGTTGTTTAGCCCCAGGCCTGTCGGAACAGCCAGGTTTTAAGGGCTTTGCGGAAGGCCTGGAGGGTGGTGAGGGTTCGAATCTCCACGGGGAGTTCGTTCCAGAGGGTCGGAGCAGCCACAGAGAAGGCTCTCCTCCGGGTAGTCGCCAGTCGACACTGGATGGAATTCGGAGGAGGCCTAATCTGTGGGATCTAATGGGTCTGTGGGAGGTAATTGGCAGCAGGCGGTCTCTCAAGTACCCAGGTCCGATACCATGAAGGGCTTTATAAGTGACAACTAGCGCCTTGAAGCGTATCCGGAGACCAATAGGCAGCCAGTGCAGCTCGCGGAGGATAGGTGTTACGTGGGTGAACCGAGGTACACCCACGATCGCTCGCGCGGCTGCATTCTGGACAAGCTGAAGTCGCCGAATGCTCTTCAAGGGCTGCCCCATTTAGATATACATAATCATACTTTTTCAACTTCTAACCTTTGTCTATACATAGTAATCGTAATTGTGTTCTATTTATGTTTCGGTACACATAATATTATTTTCCCCATTTCTACTTTCTACGTCACTTTTCTAACACTTATTGGGATGACCACCATGTTCAAAGAGTATTCTATGTCTATCCATCATCTCTTGCCCTTTTTAGAATTTCAATTCTTATTAATTTTTTGGTGAATCTGTCCTGCTTCGCCTCTGGTATCTTGTAACTCCTTTTGTCATTTTTTGCTGTTGGGCCTATAAAGTACCCATCCTCAATTCCCTCATCATTTAAAAAGAACCTTTATTCTCTTTTCTATTTTGAATTAACGCAATGAATGTACGTCTTCTCCACACACACCTCTTCCAAAAAATAAACCTTCCGTAAAAATAAAACCTTGGGATTCTCCAGAATTACACTCCTGCTTATTGATTCAAAAATTCTTTACTTTTGAGTGCCAACATATATTTTTTTTAAAGGCAACATTTTATAAAGCAATTCCTCTAATTGGAATTTGGCAAGGGCAGAGAAGGAAATTTGAGGATATTTCAACCAACAGTAAATAAAAGGTTTAAGTCGTTTATCTCTTTTCAGAAAGACAAATGAAGCAAAAATAATAATTCCAAAAGAAAACAAACTTAAAAGGGAAAAAGAGATATCTAAGGATTTCATACGACCATATACAGTATACCACTCATGAATATTAGCTGAGTAATTTGGTTTTGCTTATCTCCAGATGGGCTTATCTGCAGGAACATGCAGTAATACTTTTTTAAAAACATCCACATATCTCCTACACATTTACTCACTGATATGCCATCCACTGATAAGATTCCCCCTCAAACTGTTAACCAAAATACCATGAAAAATGAGAAATGACTACATATGTTTGTTCTCATAGAAATCGCTAGCACATATAGGTAGTCCTGAACCTTTGACTACAATTGGGCAGAAAATGTATGTTGCTAAGAAGGACGATTGTTAAGAGGAGGAGGAGGAGGAGGAGGAGGAGGAAAGGAAGGAAAGAAGAGAGAGAAACAAAGAGAGACAAATAAAGAAAGAGAAAAGGAGGGAGGGAGGAAGGGAGAGAGAGCAAGAGAAACAAAGAGAGACAAATAAAGAAAGAAGAAGGAAGGAAGGAAGGGAGAGAGAGAGAGCGAGAGAAACAAAGAGAGACAAATAAAGAAAGAGAAAGGAAGGAAGGAAGGGAGAGAGAGAGAGAGGGAGAGAAACAAAGAGAGACAAATAAAGAAAGAGAAAGGAAGGAAGGGAGAGAGAGAGAGAGAGAGAAACAAAGAGAGACAAATAAAGAAAGAGAAAGGAAGGAAGGGAGAGAGAGAGAGAGAGAGAAACAAAGAGAGACAAATAAAGAAAGAGAAAAGGAGGGAGGGAGGAAGGGAGAGAGAGCAAGAGAAACAAAGAGAGACAAATAAAGAAAGAGGAAGGAAGGAAGGAAGGGAGAGAGAGAGAGCGAGAGAAACAAAGAGAGACAAATAAAGAAAGAGGAAGGAAGGAAGGAAGGGAGAGAGAGAGAGAGGGAGAGAAACAAAGAGAGACAAATAAAGAAAGAGAAAGGAAGGAAGGAAGGGAGAGAGAGAGAGAGAGAGAAACAAAGAGAGACAAATAAAGAAGGAGAAAGGAAGGAAGGAAGAGAGAGAGAGAAACAAAGAGAGACAAATAAAGAAAGAGAAAAGGAGGGAGGGAGGAAGGGAGAGAGAGCAAGAAAAACAAAGAGAAACAAATAAAGAAGGAGAAAGGAAGGAAGGAAGAGAGAGAGAGAAACAAAGAGAGACAAATAAAGAAAGAGAAAAGGAGGGAGGGAGGAAGGGAGAGAGAGCAAGAAAAACAAAGAGAAACAAATAAAGAAAGAGAAAGGAAGGAAGGAAGGGAGAGAGAGAGAGGGAGAGAAACTAAGAGAGACAAATAAAGAAAGAGAAAGGAAGGAAGGAAGGAAGAAAGGAAGGAAGGAAGGAAAGAAAGAAGGGAGCGAGGGAGAGAAAAACAAAGAGAGACAAATAAAGAAAGAGAAAGGAAGGAAGGAAGAGAGAGAGAGAGAGAGAGAAACAAAGAGAGACAAATAAAGAAAGAGAAAAGGAGGGAGGGAGGAAGGGAGAGAGAGCAAGAGAAACAAAGGGAGACAAATAAAGAAAGAGGAAGGAAGGAAGAAAGGGAGAGAGAGAGAGGGAGAGAAACAAAGAGAGACAAATAAAGAAAGAGAAAGAAAGGAAGGAAGGAAGGAAGGAAGGGAGTGAGGGAGAGAAAAACAAAGAGAGACAAATAAAGAAAGAGAAAGGGATGGAGGTTGGGAGGTTTCATAAGCCCTTTCTGCCCCCCCCCCCCCGCTTACTACTATCCTGTCCCTCTTTATTAAAACAGTGAACTGACCTTGGCATGATCAGGGTTGACCTGGTGAATTCTTCTTGTTTCACATATCCTGGCATTGTACCTTGTCTTGACTAGGTAAATAAAGCAAACTGCAATCACAACTATCACGATACACCTAAAAGGGTGAAAAAAGACGAGGTGTTCGTGGATGTATCACATTCCAAAATCTGCCCCCTAAATGCGGGATGCAACCCCCCCCCCTCCGCTCCGTCCTGCATTTAGCCCAGCAGACTCAAAGGGAGTGGGATTAAAAATGCAGATGACATTTTGACATAAATGATGAATCCAACAAGAATATCTCAGACTAGATACTCCCCAAGGGATGCGGTCCCAGTCCATTCAAGCGGTTGGGAGCAGAGTCCCATCAATGAGACATGGGCCAATCACTAGGAGACTGGGAGTTCTAGCCCCGCCTTAGCCATGAAAGCCATCTGGGTGACTTTGGGCCAATCACCAGGTGACTGGGAGTTCTAGTCCCGCCTTAGCCATGAAAGCCATCTGGGGGACTTTGGGCCAATCACCAGGAGACTGGGAGTTCTAGTCCCGCCTTAGCCATGGAAGCCAGCTGGGGGACTTTGGGCCAATCACCAGGAGACTGGGAGTTCTAGTCCCCGCCTTAGCCATGGAAGCCAGCTGGGGGACTTTGGGCCAATCACCAGGAGACTGGGAGTTCTAGTCCCGCCTTAGCCATGGAAGCCAGCTGGGGGACTTTGGGCCAATCACCAGGAGACTGGGAGTTCTAGTCCCGCCTTAGCCATGAAAGCCAGCTGGGGGAGCTGGGGGACTTTGGGCCAATCACCAGGAGACTGGGAGTTCTAGTCCCACCTTAGCCATGAAAGCCAGCTGGGGGACTTTGGGCCAATCACCAGGAGACTGGGAATTCTAGTCCCACCTTAGCCATGAAAGCCAGCTGGGGGAGCTGGGGGACTTTGGGCCAATCACCAGGAGACTGGGAGTTCTAGTCCCGCCTTAGCCATGAAAGCCAGCTGGGGGACTTTGGGCCAATCACCAGGAGACTGGGAATTCTAGTCCCGCCTTATCCATGAAAGCCAGCTGGGGGACTTTGGGCCAATCACCAGGAGACTGGGAGTTCTAGTTCCACCTTAGCCATGAAAGCCAGCTGGGGGACTTTGGGCCAATCACCAGGAGACTGGGAATTCTAGTCCCGCCTTATCCATGAAAGCCAGCTGGGGGACTTTGGGCCAATCACCAGGAGACTGGGAGTTCTAGTCCCACCTTAGCCATGAAAGCCAGCTGGGGGACTTTGGGCCAATCACCAGGAGACTGGGAGTTCTAGTCCCGCCTTAGCCATGAAAGCCAGCTGGGGGACTTTGGGCCAATCACCAGGAGACTGGGAGTTCTAGTCCCGCCTTAGCCTTGAAAGCCAGCTGGGGGACTTTGGGCCAATCACCAGGAGACTGGGAGTTCTAGTCCCGCCTTAGCCATGAAAGCCAGCTGGGGGACTTTGGGCCAATCACCAGGAGACTGGGAGTTCTAGTCCCGCCTTAGCCATGAAAGCCAGGTGGGTGACTTTGGGCCAATCACCAGGAGACTGGGAGTTCTAGTCCCGCCTTAGCCATGAAAGCCAGGTGGGGTACTTTGGGCCAATCACCAGGAGACTGGGAGTTCTAGTCCCGCCTTGAAAGCCACGAAAGCCACCTGAGGGAATTTGGGTCAGGAGACTGGGAATTATAGTTTCCATCTTAGGCATGAAAAACCAACCGGATGACTTTGGGTCAATCACTGTCTCTCAGCCCAACCCACCTCACAGGGTTGTTGTTATGGGGAAAACAGGAGGAGGACTGGGTGCAGGTAGTTCTCGACTTGCAGCAGTTTGTTTAGTGACCGTTTGAAGTTACAACGGCACCGAAAAAAGTGACTTCATGGCAGCTTTTCACACTTGACTGTTGCCACATCCCGAAAGTCAGGTGATCAAAATCCAAACACTTGGCAACTGGCATGTACTTATGACGGTTGCAGTGTAACAGGGGGTCACGTGATTCCCCCTTTTACGACCTTCTGACATGCGAAGTCAATGGGGAAGTTGGACGCGCTTCAACAACCGTGCGACTAACTTAACAACTGCGGTAATTCGCTTAATAACCATGGCAAGGAAGGTCGCAAAACGGGGCAAAACTCACTTAATGTGTTTCTGATAAATTCTGGGCTCCATTGTGGCCTCCATTGTGAAAAGGGCTTATATTCTGGCCCTTTTTAACATTTTGGCTCAAGCCCGGTTCTATAACCACTTATAGCCACTTCAGCTGACTTTTATCTGCAGTTCAGCGGTTCTAATCTCACCGGCTCAGGGTTGACTCAGCCTTCCATCCTTCCGAGGTGGGTGAAATGAGGACCCGGATTGTTGTTGGGGGCAATATGCTGACTCTTGTAAACCGCTTAGAGAAGGCTATAAAAACACTATGGAGTGGTATATAAATCTAAGTGCTATTGCCCTTCCTTCCTTCCTTCCTTCCCTCCTTCCTCCCTTCTTTCCTCCTTCCCTCAGCCTTCCATCCTTCCGAGGTGGGTAAAATGAGGACCCGGATTGTTGTTGGGGGCAAATATGCTGACTCTGTAAACCGCTTAGAGAGGGCTGAAAGCCCTAGGAAGCGGTATATAAGTCTAACTGCTATTGCTATTGCTATAAAAAACCAATAACTTTAAATCAGGTATTCAAAAGGGAAAGAGGGACTTACTTGAAAGAACTTTTCAAACACCCGGCTGGCCTTTTCATCTTCTTGCGTAACCAACATCGAACATGGTCCAGAAAAACTGCAGCTCCTTTCTGGGGGAAAAGCCGTTTCATCCCTCAGCATTGCTGGCAAAGAAACGAGAGTTTTCTGTTAAAATGATTTATATTTAGCATTTCCAGAGGGATCCCCGGCCCGGAGAATAAACGATGCAACACAGAGGCATTCATTAGTTCCCGACTTACAACCATTCGTTTAGCGACTCTCCGAGGTTGCAACAGGCACAGAAATAGGAGACTTAGGACTGTTTCAGCTTCCCCACGACCAAAGTTTCTGTTGCTAAACGAGAGATTTGTTAAGGGAGTCTTGCCCCCATTTTACGGCGTTTTCTTCACACAGTTGTTAAGGGAATCACTGCAGTTTTTGAATTCATTTCATTTATTGAATTTCTAGGCCGCCCAATCCCGAAGGACTCCGGGCGGCTTACAGAAATGAAAAATATTAAAAAAAGAATTAAAACAATAAGACACAACAAAATTAAAAAGAAGCACAACATGCACACAATCAAAGGGGGGGGCTGGACCTCAATCAAGAGGTCAACAATAGCAATAGCAATAGCAATAGCAGTTAGACTTATATACCGCTTCATAGGGCTTTCAGCCCTCTCTAAGCGGTTTACAGAGTCAGCATATCACCCCCAACAACAATCCGGGTCCTCATTTCACCCACCTCGGAAGGATGGAAGGCTGAGTCAACCTTGAGCCGGTGAGATTTGAACAGCTGAACTGCAGAACTGCAGTCAGCTGAAGTAGCCTGCAGTGCTGCATTTAACCACTGCGCTACCCAGGCCTGCCGGAAAAGCCAGGTTTTAATAGCTTTTACGGAAGGCCATGAGAGTGGGTAGGGCCCGGATCTCTGGGGGTAGCTCATTCCATAGGGCCGGAGCAGCAACAGGGAAGGCCCTACTCCGAGGCGTCGCCAGCCGGCATTGTCCCGCTGAAGGTAACACGGTTGTTAAGTGAATCTGGTTTCCCGCTTGCCTTTGCTTGTCAGAAGATCGCAAAGGGGGGGGTCTATGACCCCAGGACACTGCAAACGTTGTACGTACATGCCAGTTGCCAAGCCTTTTGAATTCTGATCACGTGATCGTAGGAAATGCCGCAACGGTTTAGGTGTGGAAAAACCGTCGTAACGCTACTTTCCCCAGGGTTGCTGTTAACTTTGGACAGTCACTAAATCAACTGTCGTAAGTCGAAGTAGTATCCTTAGAGTAAGCAGAACAGGGGTTTTTATTCAGCTTGCCCAATTCGCGAGATCTGAACACATCCTTAGCTCTCAAACTATTTAGGCTAAATTTCCCCAATCCAAGTCCTGAATTAAGGATCTTGTTGATCAGCGGTCCTGGATATAAGGAAAACTAATATAACTAATAGCGGGGAGGAACGAAGCAGCCTCAATGCACTAATTTTGCCACTTTGTCAAAGAATGCAATAAGATTAGTCTGGCATGACCTGTTTTTGACAAACCCACGTTGGCTTTTGGCAATTAGTTTGTTTGCTTCTAGGTGTTGGCTAATTCGTTGCTTCTGTGAAATGTGCAAAAACATACCAGTTTAAGAACTTAATTAACATAATTAACATAATTTCCTTATGTTGGAAATTGTTTGTCCTTCCCCCCCCCCCCTTTTGAACTGTGAGCCGCCCTGAGTCCCCCCCAGGGAAAAGGGCGGCATACAAATAAAGGGAAAATGAAAAATGAAAAAAAAAGTTACAGGCGTGAATTTGAAAACGTATGACTTGGAGAGAAGATTTTATAATATGTTTTAATGTCTCTGGTCTGATAAGAGTTTAATCCAGGTTGCATCTCTGCTGCTCTGTTCTGAAGAAGCTGACTTAACTTGAGATACACAGAGATGGGCTCATTTTGGTGTTAAATGTTTTTTGGGATTAAAAAATATATATGACTAGGATTTCTTTTTTTCTATCCGAATACAAAAAAAATCCGTTTCCTGCCCTGCGGTTTCTCAGCACGCTAGTAATCCACGTGATCAGTTTCTCCTTTTGTCCCTGTGGCTACAGAATAAATAGAACTCTGTTCTTGTCTGTTGCATAAAAGGCAGGGCAAAAAATATATATTTGAATTTCACCTTATTTTTCTGTGGAATCTATAGCGCAATCAAAGTTTCAAAGTTTAATAACATTTGTATGCCGCCCAATCCTGCAGGACTCCGGGTGGCTAACAATACAAATCAAAAATAGGAGAAAAGAAAAAGATAGATTTAAAAACACACCATGGACCCCTTTTCAAGTGGGGCTGGACCATATTTTGGGGTCAACAGCCCCAGGCCTGCTGGAACAACCAGGTTTTAGTGGCCTTACGGAAGGCCGGGAGAGTGGGAAGGGTCCAGATCTCTGCGGGGAGATCATTCCACAGGGCCGGGGCAGCTACAGAGAAAGACCTCCCCCAAATAGTCGCCAACCGGCATTGCCCGGTCGACGGTACCCGAAGGAGGCCCAATCTGTGAGATCTTATAGGTCGTTGGGAGGTACGTGGCAGGAGGCGGTCCCGTAGGTATCCAGGTCCTAAGCCACAATAACTGTCAGCTCCTCTCCATTAGTTAATTAGGAAAGAATGACCATGAGACTCCATGCGTAGAAATCAAATGTACTTTTACTAATTAATAGCAATAGCAATAGCAATAGCAGTAGACTTATATACCGCTTCATAGGCCTTTCAGGCCTCTCTAAGCGGTTTACAGAGAGTCAGCATATTGCCCCCAACAATCTGGGTCCTCATTTTACCCACCTCGGAAGGATGGAAGGCTGAGTCAACCCTGAGCCGGTGAGATTTGAACCGCTGACCTGTTGATCTAGCAGTAGCCTGCAGTGCTGCATTTTAACCACTGCGCCACCTTGGCTCTTAAAAATGGTTAAAGGCAATGCATAGCGAAGTCTGGTTAATTAGGCGCGAAAACAGTTGATATATAGAATAGCCCATTCCCCACCCCTTGGCATCACAGTCCCAGCCCAATCATAAGTCTTCCAAATGTCAGGTGCGAGATAACTTCAAAAGGCATCACGAAGATGGAATGTCCGTGCCGTTAGAGCTGGCGGGAAACACCCACGCATGCGTAGTCCGATCAATCGGTAGACTCCAGAAACTTCCACCAGCACAATGAGTAACCCCTCCCAAATACCATGCCCTCCCTCCCCGTTTCATGGCAGCTGAAGCGATAGCAAAGCAGAAGCTGACAATAACAGAATAACAGTGTCGGAAAGGGACCTTGGAGGTCTTCTAGTCCACCCACCCCCCGATCAAGGACGCCCTTGGCGGATTATGTCCCTTAAAATAAGGAATAACACGATTCTAAGTGAAACAAATCTTCTGTTTTACAGGCTGACTTACAACCTCAATCGAGCTCAACATTTCTTTTGTTAAGTGAAATAAGAGCCAAGGTGGCGCAGTGGTTAAATGCAGCACTGCAGGCTACTGCTAGATCAGCAGGTCAGCGGTTCAAATCTCACCGGCTCAGGGTTGACTCAGCCTTCCATCCTTCCGAGGTGGGTAAAATGAGGACCCAGATTGTTGGGGGCAATATGCTGACTCTCTGTAAACCGCTTAGAGAGGCCTAAAAGGCCTATGAAGCGGTATATAAGTCTACTGCTATTGCTATTGCTATAAACAATTTGCGAAGTGAGTTTTGCCCCGTTTTATTCCTCCCTCGGTTGTCTAGTTTTGTATTGAAACTTGACTTGATGCTCGTGAATCAACTAGGGCATTTTGAGGAAACCTTACAGAATTGTTAAGTGAATCACTGAAGTTGGCAACGCGGCTGAGCTGGCTAAAGCCTCACCGCAAGCTCTCGCCTGACTAGTTCAGCGGTAAATTTATTCTTTTCCTTTTGACGTTTCTTTTCTTTTTCAGGATGAGAGGTGAGGCTGGGCCCCTCTTGCCCCTCACCTGACTGCACGTCACTGTTTATGACGGTTGCAATGTTCCCGAGGTCACGCCAATCTCCTTTGGCGATTTTCTGAGAAGCAAATTCAAAGGGAGAGGGAGCCAGATTCGCTTAACGACCATGTTGCTAGCTTAAGAGCTGCAGCGATTCACTTAACAGCTGTGACAAAGGAGGTCATAAAACGGGACAAAATTCACTGAATGTCTTGCCTAGCCAGAGAAATTTTGGGCTCAGTTGCGGTCACAAGTTGAGGACTACCTGTAGAGTCTTCACCAGGCTTAGGCCAAAAACCTGTAACTTTGGTCACTAAATGAATCATTATAAGTTGAAGACAATCTGTAATTTAGCCATGGAACCTTATTATCTGAGATGGATGGGTGGTTAAGGAATAGGATGGATGGATGGATGGATGGATGGATGGATGGATGGATGGGACAGCCATTTGTCTGAAATGGTATATGGTCTCCTGCTTGAACACGGGTTGGACTAGAAGACCTCCAATGTCCCTTTCAACTCTGTTATTCTAAGATAAAAGATGAGCAGAAAATGTAGAGGAAGGAGGGAGGGAAGGAGGGAGGGAGAGAAAGAGAGAGAGAGAGAGATTCTAGAGCAAAGCTACTATACAAATACAACTAGGAAGGAGGGAGGGAAGGAGGGAGGGAAAGAGAGAGAGATAGATTCTAGAGCAAAGCTACTATATAAATACAACTAATAATGGTCTGAGGATCCTTTTATATTCTTAAAAATTAGGTGGTTAACCTAAATTATATAATTTCTAATGCAGTTAAGTATTTATATATATATATATATATATATATATATATATATATATATATATATATATATATATATATATATATATATATATATATATATATATATATATATATATATATATATATATATATATATATATCTGTATCTTCATATATAAAGGGGTGACAGGATAGCATCAGGGGTGGGGTTTTACCAGTTCGGACTGAGCTACATGTGGAAAGGGTGCTCCCAGTGAACCAGTTGTTAAACTGGTAGGATCCCACTTCTGGATAGCAGTGTTCCAATATCTCAGGGGTTGCTACAAAGATGCGGGGATCTTATCTTATTTGCTAAAGAACCCGAAGGCAGGACAGGAAAGCAACAGATGGAAAGCAATCAAGGAAGGGAAACAACCTAAAAATAAGAAGAAGAAGAAGAAGAAGAAACTCTTGACACTTAAACCAATTAGCCAATGGAACAACTTTCCTCCAGAAATTGTAAATGCTACAACAATGGATGTTTTTAACGAGAGATTCGACTGCCTCTTGTCTGAAATGGTACAAGGTCTCCCGCGCAAACGAAGAGTTGGACTAGAAGATCTCCAACGTCCCTCCCAACTCTTATTCTGTTAGTCAAATTCTCTACCCATTCAACGAGATAAAAGTTGTGCAGAAAATGTAAGAGGAAGAAGAGATGTGTGTGTGTGTGTGTGTGAATCCATATATATGGATTCTGGAGCAAAGCTGCTAAATAAATATAACTAATAATGATTCAACTCCATGTGGCAAACCCCTGTTAGTTTTACATCGCTTTCTAAAGTTAAGCACTTTTCTTTGTAATGGTTGCTTTTATTCAAACTCCCTCAGATTTGAATTCAGCTGTTGCCAATATTCCTACCACCTATTTTAAAGTAGCCAAAAAGAACCCAGTTCTGAGCCACAACAGACAAGGTAGATGACTGTTATCTCTCTCTCTCTCTCTCTCTCATAACATATATATATGTTTTTTATTTGTGCTGATAAATAAATGAAGGGAGACTAGTATAGATCTATTTCAAGCTATTTAGCTCTCATCAGCTAGCCATACCCTTACTGGGATTCGAACCTGGGCTATATTACATACTAGGCAGACTTCTTAGCCATTAGGCCACAGGCTCTTATCCGTTATCAGCGAAGCCAGGGTGAAAGGTATCTATTAGATTTTTACAACCCCTGGTAAGCCCCAATTATGGGAGGAAGCTAACTGCTTCCATCATCTGTCAATCGGCTCGTCACAAGAGTCCATCACGACAGAAACCCAATATTGGGTGTATGTATGTATATGTGTGTGTGTGTGTGTGTGTATACATACATACATACATACATACATACATACATACATACATACATACATACATACATACATACATACATATATATATATATATATATATATATATATATATATAAAGTCACAGCCCCCGGTATGCCCAAATATGGGAGGAAGGTCACACTTCCACTCTCTGTCTTTGGCTCGTCACAAGAGACCATCCAGACAGAAACCCAATATTTTTTACTGTTGCCTTTTTGTTATATTTGTTATATTTATGCTGATAAATAAATATATATATATATATATATAAACTGCTTCCCCCAAAATAAATTTAAACCTAGTTTACAACATTAGAATGAAGTTCATAAAAAGTAAGCGGAATTGAAAAACCAAATGCCCTTGCTATGCACAATTGCACATTTTGACTGAATCTATCACAAAAATAATAATAGTGGCACAGAAAATAATGCAGTGACGCACAAAGTGGCGTCCCAAGCATTTTGAAGTTATTATTGCAATTTCCGGGCGCCGTGGAAGAGTGATTAACGTCTTCAACAAAACCAAAATGACTCTGTGAAACTCTGAAGTTTCTATTCTGCATGTTTCTCTTGTTGTTGTGATAAACGGAAACTCAAAGTGCCCAAGGAGCTGCTGATTCAGCGCTACAGAGGAATTATTGAGTCTGTCATCTGCACCTCCATCACTGTCTGGTTTGGCTCTGCAACCCAACAAGACAGACGGAGACTTCAGAGGAGAATCAGGACTGCAGAAAAAACAATGGCTGCCAACCTGCCTTCCATTGAGGATCTGGACACTGCAGGAGTCAAAAAGAGGGCCAGGAAAATATCCACAGACCCCTCACATCCTGGACATGAATTGTTTCAACTCCTACCCTCAAAACGACGCTATAAGGCACTGCACACCAGAACAACTAGACACAAGGACACTTTTTCCCCTGAATGTCATCCCTCTGCTAAACGACTAATTCCCACAACACTGTCAAACTATTTACTAAGTCTGCACTATTAATCTTCTCACCTATTCCTTTCACTCATCTCCTCCCACTTATGACTGCATGGCTGTAACTTTGTTGCTTTTATCCCTAGGATTTATATTGACATTGATTGTTTTCTGAGTGCTTATTTGTACCCTATGACTATAATTAAGTAATGTACTTTATGATTCTTGACGAATGTATCTTGTCTTTTGATGTACACTGAGAGCTTAAGCACCAAAGACAAATTCCTTGTGTGTCCAATCACATTTGGCCTATAAATAATCCTGTTCTCTTCTATTCTATTCTGATTTGATTGCTTACTTGTATCCTATGGCTATCATTAAGTAATGTTCTTTATGATTCTTGACGAATGTATCTTGTCTTTTGATGTACACTGAGAGCTTAAGCACCAAAGACCAATTCCTTGTGTGTCCAGCCACACTTGGCCAATAAAGAATTCTATTCTATTCTAAATATATTCCATACTCATCGGCCACCTTGGGTCAAAATCAAGATTTCCTACAAATGAGTTTCTCAGAGACTCACAGGTCTCAAGCTGTCCGGTTCAATTAATTATTAAGCCCAAGGACTATTGTGGGGAAAGTACGGGGGGGGGGGGGAGAATGTGCGCTCCTAACACTGTTGCTACCGCAACTTCCAATTTGCCACAATCACTAATAAATAAAACGTTTCCACTTTTCTCCAGCTTCTCCCCAACTCAACTTTAAAATCCGTTTTTAAATTTCTGGATGACCAGGAAGGTTTCAGAGGGAGACAAGTTTGGGGTTTTGTTTTTAACCCAAGGGGCTAGAAAATTAAAATTCATTTAAAAATTTGTAATTAATCACTTAATTTTTCTAGCTCCTTGGGGGGAAATGTTCTCTTCCCTACAAAACATTCCTGACCACCCAGACAACCACGCTTCGCAAAAAGCCTCGCTCCCCCTCCCCCCCCCACCGTCCCAGACTTAGGATAAATTAAACCCATCAGGGATAAACCACAGCCCCCCCTCCCTAAGGACTACAAAGCCTACAGTCCCCAACCAACGCATCCCCGGAATCCCAGCCTTCTTCCAAAGCAGTGACAAGAGGGCAATGACTCCCCTCCCCCAAAGAACCACACACACACACACACATACACACACACCGAAAATGTTTTTGATATTTGCTAGTAAAAATGCAACATCCTCTTTTGCAACGCTTAGCAAAGGCGCACGGTGGGTTTTTGCACCGCGCAAGGCTTTTGCAGCCGGGGTGGGGTGGGGGGACCCCTCCCCAGGGTTCCCCACCCCGCAATTTTGCAAAACTGGCCCGGACGAGCCCCGCTGCAATTGCCCTCCGCCCCCCGCAGCGAAGCCACCTGCCCCAATCCAGAGCACGCGCAGCCTTCGCCAGCGCAGCGCAAGAGGGATCCGGGGCTCCCGAGCGAGATGCTCCACGCAGCGGACCTTTTGCCCCCTCCCCGGGAACCCCCCACCCCCACCCCCGCGAGCGCCTCTCCCTCCCGTTGCTTAGCGAGCGCCCCCCGCCCACCTGCCCATCAGTCCGCGGCGCCTGCGAGCTCATCGGTTCGGTGACGGTGCTCAGGAGAAGGCAGGCGAGCTGCACCGGCGGAGTTTGACGGACGGCTGGCTCTGGCCAATGGTCAGCTGAGAAAGGGGGCGGGACCGTCTGGATCCTAGACTTAGAAAGAGTTAGAGAAGCCCCACCCCCCGTTTCCTCTTCCTTCCATAAGGAAAGAGGAGGAGGAGGAGAGAGGCCGGTTGCTGGCTTGTTTTAAAGCGCCCGGCTGCAATGCCCAAGGTGGACGCTTGAGGGCGGCCGCGAGACACGGAGCCCGCCTTGCTCTTTAGCGCCCACTGGCGGCGCTCGGTTTGGTGTTTTTTTTCCCTTTTAAATACATTTTTCATTGAATAAACATTAAAAACATTGGAGCTGTCTGACTTTGTCATTTCCATACATATTTTAACACAACAAATACAATTTCTACTTGTCGTACATAGCTACATTAGACTTATCACAGTTCTTATCCTCCTTTATATATTTATCTCTGTATTATCCAGTTCCAGTTTTACGAGCCTCAAAATCTTCCTTTCTGACTCCTTTTCCTCATTTCCAACTGTGGGAAGTTATCATCCAGCCCTCTCCCAGAAAAATAAAATATCCTAGGAAATATTGAAAAGGCAGAATGTTTCTCTGGATGTGAAAAGAAACATGTTTTAAAAGACAGAATAGTTGCCTGTAGCTTCCTGCCCATCCCCACTTTGTTAATGGGCCATTGACACGGCCAGGCTAGTCCCTTTACATAATAAAGACTTCACCAGCAGCTACAGCAGAAAGGCATGATAATATTGGAACTTTACTGAACACATGGCATCTGAGAACTCATCCACACCTGGATTCAAAACAGCCTTGAGAGTAGCTCCCTGCATGGCCTCATGGGAATCTGACAATCAATCAGAATACATTTCTTACACAGGAACAGGAAACAGAGAGGTGGGACTGAACAGGTTATAAAAAGCCTAGCAAGCCCCTCCCTCAGCCCTTCTCTTCTTCGCCACCAACATCGAAGCATGTGATCACCTTTTCTGTGCAGGGCTCAAGCCATGTGGACCTGTCCACCAATAAACCATCTTTCCAAGCAGCCTCCATGTCTCCAGTGTCTTCTTCCCCACTTGGAGCTGAACCCAGAAGGACATTTCTTTCATCATCCAACCATTGATCCATTTTGTTCCAAATTTCATAACATTCTGTCTCGCAAATCACATGACCATGGGGATGCTGCAACCATCGTAGGTGTGAAAAACGCTCACTTTTTTCAACGCCGTTGAAACTTACTAAATGAACTGTAAGTCAGGGACCATCTGACTTTTTTTTTTGCAAAAGTTTTTTTTTTATTTTTGAACGTTTGGATGTTTAATGAATTTATGGGCCGCCCAATCCCGAAGGATTTTTATTCTTCATAATTCATTCACAAATATGCATTCTCAGGGTTATTATTAATATTGTGTGTGTATCTTTTAACATTTATAACAATTATTTCTAAAGATTTAAATATATATTGTCTACCTGCCATCCCATATATCCATCTTGCTTTACCCCCCTTATTCTTCCTTCCCTCTCCTTTTCTCCTTCCCTCCCTTCTTCTCTACTTTCTTTCCTCCTTTCCTTTTTCTTCTTCTCCTTCCTCTCCCACACTCCTACTGTTACTTCCCCTCCGTGTCTTCCTCTCCTTTCCCCTTTCTTCTTTCCCTCTCCTTTCCCTCTCTATTTTAACAACTCAAATAAGAGTTATTGTCTTTTAATTATAACCTTTATCTCACTCTAGTGTTGCATCCAGTCACTTCCCCCCCACCCCCCACAGAAATCAAAACAGAAAACCATTTTCCCCTGAGGGAAGCATTCATTCCATTAATTTAAAAAAACCAATTTCCAATCAAACCTGGGACCCACAATTCATTTACAAGTTTCCAGACATAACAAATGGGGAATCCACTCTCCATGGGCTTCCATAAGCATTGAGATTTTCTTATATGCCTCTTTCCTGGAATTTCTCCTCTATGTTTTCAAATGCCTTTTGGAATTCAAAACAAACAAACTGCTTTTTTTGTATTTTTATCTTTTCTTCTTTTGAAATAAAGTTTGGGGTTGTGTTTTTTTTTGCCCCCCAGCTTCTTCGGGGAACGAGGGAAGTTTGCCAATCTCCCAAAAGGGCTGAATCCAGTTTAAAGCCGGCAAGTTTAAAGGCAGCTGTGTTGGAAATGGTTTTAATTTTTTTCCATTTTTAAAAATCTTTTTATTGCTAGAAAGGCAAATGTGTTTCTCTCGTGTTTCTAGGTTTGGGGGTGAAGGAAGTTAAAACCCACCCCTCTCCTAAAAAAATGAAATATCCTGGGAAATACTGAAAAAGCAGATTATGTTTTCCCTGGATAAGAAATAGAGAAACATGTTTTTAGGTAGGAAACAGACTATTAGCAGCCCCCACCTTTGTCAACGGGCCATTAAAAATCCGGAGCTATTCTACTCTACATAGCAAAGGTAGGATTGGCCATCTACAGAAAGTCACCACATGGCATCTGGGAACTCAACCAAGCTTGGGACTCAAAAGACACACAACCTACAAAGTTAGCTAAGACCCACCCCACCCGGGGGGGTGTGGTTAACCAATCAGAATATATTTCTTACACAGGAACAGGAAATAGGGAGGTGTGCGACCAAACAGAGAATATAAAAATACCCAGGAACTCTCAGCAAGCCCTTCCCCCCTTTTTCTTCTTCTTCGCCCAACATCTGGAAGTATCTGATGATCCCCCTTTTCTGTTTAGGAGCTCAAGCTATGTGGTCCTGTTCGCCATTAAACCATCTTTCCAAGCAATAGCAGTAGCAGTAGACTTATATACCGCTTCATAGGGCTTTCAGCCCTCTCTAAGCGGTTTACAGAGAGTCAGCATATTGCCCCCAACAATCTGGGTCCTCATTTTTACCCACCTCGGAAGGATGGAAGGCTGAGTCAACCCTGAGCCGGTGAGATTTGAACCGCTGACCTGCTGATCTAGCAGTAGCCTGCAGTGCTGCATTTAACCACTGCGCCACCTTGGCTCTCCATGTTTCCAATATCTTTTTCCCCAGCTGGAACTGAACCCAGGACATTTCTTCCAACAGGGGCTAGATGCCAGCTGTGAAGCCCAAAAAGACCGCATGGCTGGCTGGAGAATTCTGGGAGTTGAAATCACATCTCGTAAATTTACCAAAGTTGCCTTAAAGAGTTCTAGGTGGGACAAATGAGCTCAACCACCATTTTAAATCACACAACCATCCTTAGAGGAAGGGATTGTCCCTAGATCACCCCAAAAACACCTCCAAACAACCGGAGACTCCCGAAGCAAGAAATTGCAGGTGCTGGTTTTCATGCTTCACTAAAATGACGTGTGGAGAGACCAGTTCAGATTGATAGGATCCAGATAACTAACAATCTGGTCTCTCCACACATCATCCTTAATGAAGCGTGCAAACCAGCGTCTGCATTTTCTGCGCCGGATGAGGAGAGCACATCTTTCTGCCCTGCCCACTTTTTACAGGGACACCATTGAGATAGTTTTAACAAACCGCATCCCTGTTTGGTTTTGTGGCAGCAGTGCCTCAGATAGAAAGTCCCTACAGAAAGTGGTGAGGACAGTGGAGATTATAAGAAGCTCGTTTCCCGTTATTCAGGATGCTGCTTATAAGCACCATGAGCCTAGAGCTCAAAGCATTGTTAGAGACCCCACACACTCACTTCAGGGTCTGTTTCTGTTGCTCCCCTCCTCTGGGAGGAGGTTTTGAAGTATTTCTAGCAGGACTAGCAGATTCTGTAACAGATTTCTTCCCTGGGCCATTCATCCATCTGGTAAATTTGCAAGATTTGTTTTTCTCACCATGTACATGTGTACATCCAAGCTAGACTGTGTTGTTTCTCTGTGTCATATATGTGGGTACATGCATACTTTTGCATTTATTTATTTTGTCATATTCATCTAATGTATTTTGGAGGTGGTGACCCTTGGAGAGCTGTAGGCAATGAAAATTCACTTTAATGTATGCCGTTTAGTTTACACTCAGTGACAATAAAGTTATTCTAAGTCTAGTCACCACACCAAATGTTACACTGCAAAAAAATATTCTATAATTTGTTCCAAGAATTGTTAGTAATATTTTTGGTCTGGTTGCATATGCAAAAATACGTCTCAGCAGATGAATCTGACACACAACATTAAGTAAAACAAAATAACGAGGTTTATTCTTGCAAATAAAGATACAACCAAGTCAAAACTTGTCCCTGGTAGGACGGCATTAACAAACGTGGCAACAATTTCACTGTTCTGTGTGATCTTAAAAAATAATAATATTTAGACCATTTTTCTTCTTACTGAAACAAAACCCTGAACATTCAAAAGAATGACAGCATATTAACAAACAGTGCAGGATGTGCACAAATAAATACCACCACAACAGCCATTAACACTCTGGCAAATAAACATTTAAAAGGGACATTGACAGAATAATAGCCATTAACAATTTTGAAGAAAAAGAATGTTGGCATTGAACCAACTGCTTTCCGTTTTAATGCGCCATTCCAAGAATTCAATGGAGCAGCAAGAGAAGGAATTAACATTTTAATTTAGCAAGAATGTGGTTTAAAAAGCACAGCCCCTTACAGGGACAAATCTCTCCAAAGTAATTCAGGCAAACGTTTCTGAAGAGCTAACTTGCGCTGTTTATGAAACCCAATATCTCCGATCACTGGGTCATTCTTTGGTAATCACTAGAGTTTAATCCTTTTGGTCTGTATTTCCAGAAGAGGTCTCCATGGATCACCTTCTTCTATATTTTGGATCTTAGATCTTTTTGGTTTTTTGACGGATGTGTGGCAAGTTTTGTATGAAGGACATTGCTTAAGGCACAATGGTCTCTGAAGCTGCTGCTGGAATGTTGATCCCAGGATAAAATACCATGTGAAACTCGCCCAATCCCGTGGACATTTAATGCGAGGATTTTAAGTATTTAAACATTCATTCAGTCCAATGCACTAAACCTTGCGTGCCCAACTTTGGCAACTTTTAAGACCTGTGGATTTCAACTTAAATTTCAATTTAATAAATAGAAAATAAATAGAACTCCCAGAATTCCCCAGCCAGCATAGCTGGGGAATTCTGGGACTTGAAGTCCACAGGTCTTAACATTGCCAAAATTGGATACCCCTCCAGTAAATCATTCCTTGTGATCTGGGTGGAAAAGTAGAGCGGAACCTACTACATGCACCATGGGGGAAAAACAGATTATTTTTTTTGAAAAATTACAGATTACATTTTGGCATGGAAGTACCAAGCTGGCATCAAGGAAGTTTGCTAGAGAAGGAGGGCCAAGTAACACATGTGACTTCTACAATACATCTACTGTATATCTTATCATTAATAAAAATGTGAAAAATTTTCTTTGCTGGTAAAACAAAAACGAAGTACAGGTGCCTCTGCAACTCCATTTTTTTGTGCCCTTGAAGATGGAATATAAATTCGATATAGATTTGTTAGTAATAAAGCTAGCTCTTATTTTCTAGTTTTTTAAAAAAAAATACTGTTCTAGTTTTGCCTCAATATATACTGCAGAACAATTGACAAAAAAACATTTTAACCACGTAAAATCTGAACCTTAGAATTCAAAATCCATGGACCATCATCATGCAGTAAACTTCTCCTTGTTTTGCAATTTAAATAAAAATACTGTACCCCTTTCGCACACATACTCCTAATAAAGTGATAAAAATCTGTCATTTTAACCTTTAAAATCCTATAATGAAAGACACTTTTGTCTGTCTGTCTGTCTATCTATCTATTTATCTATCGATCGATCGATCGATCGATCGATAGATATATCTGTGCCTTGTGCAGCTTCAACATTGCATAGAAAACCAACATGACTTAAACCGGCATTTACAAATTATTTCAGCCACTTCCATATAAATACTTAAAGCTTTGTTTCTATGATTTACAAAGTATTATTAAATTCATATTCTACAAAGATACACTCATCATCTAAAAACGTAATGTAACAAACACATTATTAACCTCATACGATCCTATTTAAAAATCACTTTTATGCAGTACATAAAATTCCTATTTGATTGGTACAATTCCGTGTATCCATGTGGTGAAATCAAGATGGACAGAAGCTTTCTCCAAACGGTGGTCACATTTAGGCCCACACCTGTGGCAATTTTAATTCTAAATATTTTGGGAGAGAAAGACTTGATTATATACAAGGCGGCAGCAGTCTTTGGGAAGTGAAGACCTTGTGGTTTCTTCTTAACAACCACTAACAATTGTCTGTGCTTAAGGTGTTATTGGATTCTCTGGACACAATCCAAGAAAACGAAGAAAAATCAGGTCTCTTTAGGCAGGCATACAAGATACCTTTCATAACTTGGCATATATGAGTCGGCCTTCATAATCTCAACATCGCTTGTACTGATTAATATTATTATTGTCCCAAACATTGAGAAGGGCAGCAATTAAATACTTTCTCAGAAAGCACCATGAAGTATTGTTTATGCAAAGAGTTCATCTGTTGCCCACAATGGAGTCTTTTTAAAATAAAAACATTTGAGATTAGATCTACTCACATCATCGGATAGGGGCAAAATATTTTAAGACATGCTGAAATCAGACAGTAATGAATTTAATTTAGCATTAATGTAATGCTGTTTTTTTTAAAAAGAAGAAATGCCACTGAGGTGTTTCAAGAGAAAAAATACGTTCAACCTTGTTTTGCAAATAATGTTTTGCACATTATTTATGCAACGCTATTCCATACGATAGGATGCTTCGTAAAATATGCTTTCGTCACAATCTAACCTTTGCTATAAAACCCAGATTCTTGAGGTTGTGCACACATGAATTATTGGCTGTTGGAAAGAGTTTGTTTTTAAATTAATGAAGGCTGAAAGAAACCCTGCACCTAATTATTAAATTCACTTGCTCCCATTCAACAGTGAAATGTTCGTAATATTTATGAAAGATGACATTTGTTCCCTTCTCAAGTGATGCTCTGTCCTGTAATGCTTGAGAGCTTCAACGTTCTTTGCAACCACCATTTAATTTCACCAATTCTGCAAGTTTGGATACCCGAAAGAACACTTGAGGACTAAGATCAGCAACAGAAGACACGGCCTCTTCAATTTCCAGGCTGTCAGAAATCCAATTTCTTCAGCTGTTCATAAGTCAAAAAGAACTAATGCTTGTTAAGGGAAAAAAAAAAAGAAAGCGTTGAATCTTATTACTAAATAAAAAAGAGCCTGTAATTGTATTTAGTTGCTTTTCCTCCAGTTTTTCCCCCAGCAAATCAACTCATTCTTCTTGCAAGTATCTCGGCCAGGTAGCTTTGTTGAGTATATTTATATTTTTACTTCCTTTTTATGAAAGTAATTGTATTTTACAGTTCCCTTTTTCCTGTTTTCTTTTTAAATCAGTTCGTTTGTCTTTGCAGTGCCTTGGTTGAGCATCCTTGTTATACAAGTAATTGCATTATACATCTTTTTAAAAATCCCATCCAGACTTTTATGACTGCAGATTAATAGAATACTAAAATATTTGCGTATATATCTATATATCTATATATATATACATATATATACATATATATACATATATATACATATATATACATATATATATACATATATATATACATATATATATACATATATATATATATATATATATATATATATATATATATATATATATATATATATATATATATATATATATATATATATATATATTAGATTTCCCTTTATTTCCCTTTATTTATTTCTCCCTTTATTTATTTATCAGCACAAATAAATATATATATATATATATATATATGTTGTATTTGTGCTGATAAATAAATAAAGGGAGACTAGTATAGATCTATTTAATTATCTAATAGATATATATTTATATATATATATATTTAAAGTCACAACCCCTGGTATGCCCCAATTATGGGAGGAAGCTAACTGCTTCCATTATCTGTCAATCCGCTCGTCACAAGAGTCCATCATGACAGAAACCCAATATTTTTACTGTTGCCTTTGTTACATTTGTTGTATTTGTGCTGATAAATAAATAAAGGGAGACTAGTATAGATCTATTTCAAGCTATTTAGCTCTCATCAGCTAGCCATACCCTTACTGGGATTCGAACCTGTGCTGTATTACATCTTAGGCAGATGTCTTAACCATTAAGCCACAGGTCCTCCTCCTTATCAACTGAAGGCAGATATATATATATGCAAAAGTTTTGAATCTGGATCTTTGGTCTGCATTTTAAAAGCCTCTAATTTATCCTCTACTGGTGATAACATTTTTAACTGTATAATTATTGTCTTGCTAGTATATCTATTCAGTAAGCTTCATCGCCTCCTGTTATTCTATGTAATATTTTAATATGCTTTTAAAGGTGTTTTTATTTAGCTTAACTCTTGTGGCAACCCCTAAGGTAATCAAGAGTAGAATAGAGGGGGGGATAAAATGAAGAACTATATCCAAAGACTTTTATGTTCTTGTGACAAGACAGAAAATGTCTGTGAGTCAATCATTCATTCCAGTTAATTCAGAGTAAGGATGAGGGCAATCTGTTTTAAAAAGTGTAAGATACATCACACTTCTTACAAGGAATATTTTCTCCTATGACAAACAGCAAGTGCAACTAAGTATTTTTTAATCTTTCCACCAAACAGCAAAAATGGTACAAATTAGCAAGGAAAAAAAAATAACTTTGTAAATAAAGATGTGTATACACACTTGCTATTATGGTCTCGCTGTTACCAGGGGAGAAAATGAATGAACGAGGAAATGAAAATCCAGAAAGCAACGGCTCCCATAGGATTTATGCATCAGTGCAAGATACTCATTGTTGGCTAAAAGACGGTTATTTCGAATTGTAAAAACCCTGCAATAAACTGCGAACTGGCAGAAAGGTTTTAAGACGGAGAAAGCGAAATCCTACGCTTGCTTGGCATTAACTGGATATTAACTTTTTGTTTTAGAGAACTTCATATTTTATGTAAACATCTGAAAATATGGAGCTAGTTAAGCCACCAGGCCAGAAAGCAGGAGACAGAGAGTTCTAGTCCCATCTTAGCCATGAAAACTAACGGGATGACTTTAAGCCAATCACCAGGAGATTGTGAGTTCTAGTCCAACCTTAGCTATGAAAGTCAGTTGGGTGACTCTGGGCCAGTCACCAGGAGAAGGTGAGTTCTAGCCCTACCTTAGCCATGAAAGCTATCTGGGTGACCCTGGGCCAATCACCAGGAGACAGAGAGTTCTAGTCCCATCTAAGCCATGAAAACTAACGGGATGACTTTAAGCCAATCACCAGGAGATTGTGAGTTCTAGTCCCACCTTAGCTATGAAAGTCCGTTGGGGGAGTTTGGGATAATCATCAGGAAAGGGTGAGTTCTAGTTCCACCTTAGCCATGAAAGCTAACTGGGTGACTCCGGGCCAATCACCAAGAGATGGAGAGTTCTAATCCCACCTTAGCTATGAAAGTCAGTTGGAGGATTCTAAGCCAGTGTTTCTCAACCTTGGTCACCTGAAGATGCAGGGACTTCAACTCCCAGAATCCCCCAGCCAGCAGAGCTGGCTGGGGAATTCTGGGAGTTGAAGTCCATGCATCTTCAGGTAGGCCAAGGTTGAGAAGCACTGCTCTAAGCCAATCACCAGGAAAGGGTGAGTTCTAGTCCCACCTTAGCCATGAAAGCTAACTGGGTGACTCCGGGCCAATCACCAAGAGATGGAGAGTTCTAATCCCACCTTAGCTATGAAAGTCAGTTGGAGGATTCTAAGCCAGTGTTTCTCAACCTTGGCCTACCTGAAGATGCATGGACTTCAACTCCCAGAATCCCCCAGCCAGCAGAGCTGGCTGGGGAATTCTGGGAGTTGAAGTCCATGCATCTTCAGGTAGGCCAAGGTTGAGAAACACTGCTCTAAGCCAATCACCAGGAAAGGGTGAGTTCTAGTCCCACCTTAGCCATGAAAGCTAACTGGGTGACTCCGGGCCAATCACCAAGAGATGGAGAGTTCTAATCCCACCTTAGCTATGAAAGTCAGTTGGGTGACTCTAAGCCAATCACCAGGAAAAGGTGAGTTCTAGTCCCGGCTTAGCCATGAAAGCTAACTGGGTGACCTTGGAACCCTCTCATCTTCCCTTAGCTCAACCCACCTCTGTTGTGGGAAAAAGAGATAGAGGAAGGCGTGCTGGATTTCTTCGGTGCCTTATTTGTAAAAATAATAAAGACGGGATATAAATGAAAATAAATAAAACAAAATGTATGGGAAAAGGATACAATTATATTCCAAGGCCCAAGCCTTAACCAGTTGGGCCAGAATCCTTTGTACAACGCAGAAAACCCTTCGTTCTTCCAGGTCTATGAGAAATAAGAAAAATCAAATCTCTGGATTTTCCGTCATCCGCGCTCAATAGAGGAGACGCCGTCTCTGCAAATGGAAGCATAGATCCCATCCGATCCCGTAACCCCGATGAAGGACGAATGAAGACTGGATGGTGGACCTTGTCACTAAAGGTCCTTTCAAAACCACCAAGCCAGAACATCTACAAAGCCGGCTCCACCAGAAGGTGTCTCCTGCTTAAAAGTTCTCCAAAAATTAACTCCTAGGAAAGAACTACCGTACTTTTTGGAGTATAAGACGCACTGTTTCCTCCCCCCCAAAAAAGAGGGTGAAAATCTGGGTGTGTCTTACACACCGAATACAGCACTTTTTGGCCTACCCAAACCCCACCCCCTGTGCAAAAATGGACGTGCAGAGGGTTTGGGAGGCTTGTAGAGTGCTCCTGGGGGCTGGGGAGGGCAAAAATGAGCAAAAACCGGGCTGTTTTTGCCCCCCCCCCCAGCCTCCAGGAGCACTCTACAAGCCTCCCAAAGCTCTGCATGCCCCCCCACTTTTTTTTTTTTTTTTTTTTTGCAAAAAACGAGGCCTGCAGAGAGTTTGGGAGGCCTGCAGAGTGCAAAAACTTTTTTTTTTAATTTACCTCTTCAAAATCATGGTTTATTTATACTCCGGTGCGTCTGATAGTCCGAAAAATACGGTAGTCTGAAGTCAAGGATTATCTGCAGTTTTAGCCTCTTTATGCACAAGGAAAGGAACCTCCTCATCCCCATAGAGTTCAATCCTTAGGAGTTGAAACCAACGTCTGAAGAGGTTCCTTACAACGGAGAACTGGATTTTGATTCAAAATAAAAGCAGGAATCTTCCCTTAAATGCACCAAGAATGGCAGCAGAGAGAGCCTAAAGGTCAGTTTATAATAACTCACAAACAGATGTTCTGGACCACATCTTCCCATCACCCCTTGCATGGTTGGGACTCGTGATGGTTGGACCAAACCATGATTCCCGTCACAGTCCAACCCCACATTTCAGGGAAATGTCTTTTATCTAGCGACTTTCTTGGCCCTGAAGGAAATGGCTCTGACCGAGGCTTCCCCAAATCACAAAGCAGACTCCTTGTCCCAACAAAACCCCTTTTTGTGAAGCTCACGTGACTTCCTCCCCTTCACATCCAGCAAAGTGTCTTTCAAGGGTGAATTGACAGCCACAGACCTTATCGGGCTTGGAGAGCTGCCAGGCCGATATCTTCCAATAGAAGAAAACACTTGGCAAGGAGTCAGGAACAAATCTTCACACTAATTAAATGAACTAATGGCCTCCTGCAAACTCCACTCCCCTTTCGCTCCTCTTTAGTCCTTATGGGAGGGGCCATTCACCGCCCACCCGTGACTTTACTACCAAGTTGGCCCCTGTTTCTTAGCTGTTCCCTTCCCCTGGCAGCTCTGCACATGCGCACACTGGGAACAGGATCCAGCTGTTCTTCTGCTCCACTTATCTCCGACTCCGAAGGCAGCTGATAACTGGCATTTGGCCTTGGCCCCCTCTCTGCCTCCGATGCAGAGTCCCCGTCAGAGCCTTCCCCAGACTCCAGGACTGGCCCAGGTTCCTCCCCAACCTCCTCACTGTCCGAATTTGCTGCCGGCTCCGCTGGCAGGCCAAAACAGAAGTCTACTGACCTGAAGCAAGCAATCTAGTGTCCCCTTGTAGCCGTGCTGGGGCCCCGTTCGTAAGGTTCTCTGATTCATCATCCGCGTCCTCACCACGTCGATGGGGTTGGATGCCAGGGCTCCCGCCAAGCCGCAGGTGAAACTTGCTCTGAGAGAGAGAGGGGAGGGTGGAATTTGGAGGGTTACCCAAACCACCTTCTCGGTGAACGAGACAACGCAAAGGCGAGGGTGACGGTTTGGTTGTTTCCAAAGGATGGCATAGGATGGCATTTCCCAAGCTTGATGATTTTGACAAGGAGGAAGAGGAGGAGGAAGAGGAGGAGAAGGGGGAGGGGAAGGAGAAGGAAGAGGATGGGGAGAGGGAGGGGAAAAGGGGAAGAGGAAGAAGAGGAAGTGGTGCAAGGAGAGGGTTGGGCAGGTTGGGGAGAGGGGAGAAGGCAAGAAGATGGAGAAGAGGAGGAGGAGGGAGGGGAAGGGAGGAAAGAGAGAGAGAGAGAGAGAAAGGGAGGAGGAATAGAATAGAATTGTGTGATTAGACACACAAGGAATTTGTCTCTGTTGCATAAACTCCCAGTGTTCATACAACAATAGTGATAGATCATTATCATAGTCATTGTAAAAAAAAAGAAGCAGAGGAGGAGGAAGAAGAGGAAGGAAAAGGAGGAGAAGAAAAAGAGGAAGAGAACAAAGAAGGGGAGGAGGAAGAGGGAGGAGGGAGAGGAGGAAGAGGAAGGAGAAGGGGAGGAGGAAGAGGAGGAGGAGGAGGAGGGGGAGAAGGAGGAGAAGGAGGAGAGGAAGAGGAGGAGGAGGAGAAGAAGAAGAAGAAGAAGAAGAAGAAGAAGAAGAAGGAGAAGGAGAAGAAGAAGAAGAAGGAGAAGGAGAAGGAGGAGAAGAAGAAGGAGAAGAAGAAGGAGGAGGAGGAGAAGAAGAAGAAGAAGGAGAAGGAGAAGAAGAAGGAGGAGAAGAAGAAGGAGAAGGAGAGGAAGAGGAAGAGGAAGGAGAAGGAGGAGGAGGAAGAGGAGGAGAAGGAGAAGAAGAAGAAGAAGAAGAAGAAGAAGAAGAAGAAGAAGAAGAAGAAGAAGAAGAAGAAGAAGAAGAAGAAGAAGAAGAAGAAGAAAGGAGAACCCCAATATGGTCAGCTGAGGAGTTCTGGGAGTTGAGGCTTCCATCTTTCTTTACGAACTTACAGGAAGTGGGTGTACACTGTGTCTCCCATGAACCCGCTGAGGATTATGTGCTTCTTGGTGAGATCATAGATGGGCAGCTCCACACCAACCACCACAGCAGCTCTCTGAGCGGTAAGAGAGACTCCCTGTGAAAAGAAAGACGACAACAGCTGTGTGGCAAAATAAAGCAACGTCTCCTTTGACAAATAATTTACAGTTTTGTGATATTCAATTCTTTATTGAGCTACTAGTTGATAACCCGGGAATTGTCGGGGAATTTATTTATAGGGGGAAAATGTCCAGACCAAACTAATTTCTAATGTTGGATTTTCCCTCTTACCAGAGGGAGCCCCCTTGTGGAGTACTGTGAAGCCGTTAACACGGCAACTCCACTGTACAGTAGAAGCCGTTTTACGGCAGTACAGTAGAAGTCATTTTAAGGCACAACAGGCTGTATCTTAACAGAACACACACCCTGAGGGGTTTTACGGGTAACTTACCCCCACAGTGTTTGTTTCCAGAGTGTAAGTCATCTGTGTACCAAGTTTGGTTGAAATTGCTCAAGGCGTTCCAGAGTTATGCTGGAACACACACACACAAACACAGCCATTTATATATATATATATATATATATATATATATATATATATATATATATATATATATATATATATATATATATATATATATATATATATATATATATATATATATATATATATATATATATATATATATATTCTACTCTGGGATAATCCTCATAGTTACTCTGAAAATATGGGATAGAAGCTTTTATAAGTTACTCTTGAAAGAATCTGATGTTGTTTTCATTCCCCTCCCCAAAGCAAAACCTGCCGATTTGTGGGGAAGACACATACCTGAAATTCCCCATCCACCAGTCCTCCTGTTAATAATTCTCAGGATTTCTCCCATCCACTCAGTTTTCCCATTAATAATTCTTAGGGGAAAAAACCTGCAAGAGTTTCTCCCAAATATTTCAGGGACGCAGAGGCGGATGCTAAGGAGGAACCAAGAGGGATTGCTCTGCCCCTTTTTTGCAGATTTGGGGTTTTTTTCTACAATTGACAGGTCCTTCTTTGGCCTTTTGACGATCAGCAGTTCAGTTTTGCTAACTTCAGGCCGCATGGTGGATAGTAGACAGTGCGGCATAGTGGTTAGAATGCGGTATTGCAGGCTAATTCTGCCAACTGACAGCAGTTCAATCCTGACCGGCTCAAGATAGCCTTCTATCCTTCCGAGGTTGGTAAAATGAGGACCCAGATTGTTGGGGGAAATAGGTCAACTCTGTAAACCGCTTAGAGAGGGCTGTAAAAGCGGTATATAAGTCTAAGTGCTATTGTTATACTCTCCCTCTCCTTTCTTCACGCCCTTTTTTCCTACCTTTCTTTCCTTCTTCCCTTTCTTCTAATCCCTTCCTTCCCTTCTCCTTCTCAATTTTTTATTTCCCTCCTGCTCCCCGCATCTTTCATTTCCTTCTCTCTTCTTCTCCATCTTCTTTCCTCTTTTTTCCTTCCTTCCTTCCTTCCTTTCGTTTCTTTCTTCCCCTTCTTCTCTCCCTCTGTTTCATTCTTTCTCTTTTCTTTTGTAAGAGCCATGGTGGCACAGTGGTTGGAGTGCGGCACTGCAGGGTACTTCTGCTAGCTGCCAGCAGTTCGATTCTCACCAGCTCCAGGTTGACTCAGCCTTCCATCCTTCCGAGGTTGGTAAAATGAGGACCCAGATTATTTAGTGTGGGGGCGCAATAGGCTGACTCTGCAAACCAGTTAGAGAGGGCTGTGAAGCATCGTGAAGCGGTATATAAGTCTAAGCGCTATCGCTAAGTGCTATTTCGCAGCATTAAGTGCGGACTTTCAGGGCGGAATATTCCCATAAATCCACAAATCAAGAAACATTTTTCTACATGTCTATAAATGCAATCGATACAATATTATCCATTTCAACTTTAAATTCCAAGATACAGTTTGGTCCAGTTCGGGAAAAACCACCCACAATCCAGAAGGAGTTTCCTTTGCCCGCCCTGTGAACTTCCTCAAGCCACAAAAGAGAAGCACATTTCTGAACTGTATTGGATAACTTGCCTTCCACAGGCCTCGAGTGCCTTCGTTCTGATAAATATTCATGAAGTTTCCAAACATGCCCCCTTCGATGAGGCTGCCTTGGGCTTGCATCCGGATCTACGATTTGTCAGGGAGGGGAAAGAAGTTAAAAAATAAATAAATTAGAAAGCAGAAAAAAGCCTCAAGGGTTGAATCGCCCTGCAGTCTTCTCACGATGAAACGAGAAGGCATCTTTTCGTATCTGTGGGGCCGTCAATCAAAACAGCTCGCTGACCTCCATAACTCTACACCAGCTTCATTTCAAAGGTCATTTTAGGTCTCTTGCCCTTTGGTGGAGGGAGGGGGAAGAGAGAGAAAATGCATCCAGGAAGAGAAATGGAAAAAGGACGCATTATTGGCAGCACACGTATTTTCTATTATTGCAAGAACACGAGATTCTCTGCCCACTTTTGGCTATGCTCAACTGACTCCTTGCATCACTCCTATTTAAAATGTGAGATTACAGTCCTTGGCAGGAGAAAAGTTGTCTCTTCTGTATCACCCAAGTTTTTGGAAAAGAACAACCGTTCTCGTTGGCCAGAAAGGAAAACACAACACAAAGAGGCTGCTGGGTATCGAAAGGATTCCGAAGGAAACGCTGAACGAAATATTAAAAAGAGAAAATCCATCTCCGAAACGTTAAATGCTTAAAAATGAGCATAAATGGGAAGCCAGTTTGGTCTAGCGGTTAAAACACCAGGCTAGGAACCAGGAAATGGTCAGTTCTAGTCCCTCATTAGACATGGAAGCCAACTGGGTGATTTTGGGCCAATCACCAGGAGATGGTGAGTTCGCCTCCTGCGTTAGCCATAAAACCCATTTGGGTGACTTTATGCCACTCCTCCACGCTCTCAGCTCGAATCACCTCACAGGACTGTTGTGTAGAAAATAGGAGGAAGAAGGAATATTAGATACTGTATGTTCATCGCCTTGAGTTCTTAATAAAAAAACAAGAAAAATAAGAAAGAAAGAAAGAAAGAAAGAAAGAAAGAAAGGAGGGAGGGAGGGAGGGAGGGAGGGAGGGAGGGAGGGAGGGAGGGAGGGAGAACATCCTACATTAAGTGGGAAAATATTTCTTCCAGGACTGGTACAAGGCCTCTGGTTGAAAAACAGGAAAACAAAGCTTTGTAAGTAAGAAAAAGAAATAGCTTTGTGAAAAACACTTTAACTATAATATTAAGCAGCAACAGGCAAAGGCTTTGATCTCAAGAAGGACAGCCTTCAAGCCCATCTCGTGAGAAGTAGCATCCTGTAGCTGTGATTGAAACAAGCATTGGCTCAACCAGAGCTAAAATTCAACGACGTTTGTGTGTGTGTGTGTGTGTGTGTGTGTGTGTGTGTGTGTGTTTGTAGGAAGAATAGAGAGAGTATATCTATACCTGTATCTATATCTAATTTATATCTATCTCTCTATCTATCTATCCATCCATTCATCCAATCTTCCATCCATCCATCCATCCATCCATCCTTCTCTCTCTCCCTATCTACCTACCGACCTATCAATTATCTATTTATCTATCTATATCTATCTCTCTATCTATCCATACATTCATCCAATCTATCTCCATCCATCCATCCATCCATCCATCCATCTCTCTCTCCCTCTACCTACCTACCTGACCTATCAATTATCTATTTATCTATCTATCTATCTATATCTATCTCTCTATCTATCCATACATTCATCCAATCTATCTCTATCCATCCATCCATCCATCCATCCATCTCTCTCTCCCTCTACCTACCTACCTGACCTATCAATTATCTATTTATCTATCTATATCTATCTCTCTATCTATCCATACATTCATCCAATCTATCTCTATCCATCCATCCATCCATCCATCCATCTCTCTCCCTCTCCCTACCTACCTACCTATCAATTATCTATTTATCATCTATTTATCTATCTATCTATCTATCTATCTATCTATCTATCTATCTATCTACCTACCTACCTACCTACCTACCTACCTACCTACCTACCTACCTACCATCTAAAGATGGCATTTAATTTTGTTGTCCAAGGTGCAATGACAATAGATTAAACTAATCTCTCTATCATCGATCTGACATCTATTCAACCGCTACCTGTCTGCCTGCCTTCCCCTCCTCCCCTAACCCTTCTCTCTTTCCTCCTCCTTAAAGAATAGATGGCTAGAAAGACAGCCGATCGCTCTTAAGGTCTTGCGCCAAAGTCTTCCAAAATCAGCCCAAGGAAGCGTGGAATGAGGCCGAGAGCTCTTTCCCAATTCCTCCAGAATCAACAACTCCACATCCAGGCCTGCTGGGGGCCCTTTAAGAAATGCCTTGACCTCACAGCGGGGGGGGGGGGGGGGGAAGCGCATTTAAGGGAGAGCCAGAGGAATGAGAGCGGAGCGGAGGTCTTAAATTAGATACGACTAACACGCTCAACTATTTCCTTCTCATGACCTGCTGTAATAAAAGATAAAGACGGTTTTTTTCCCTCCGTATCATGATCCCAACAGACTGTTCCCTTGGGGGATATTTGGACAACGCAAGGAAAGAAAAAAGAGAAATTGGCAGAAATTGCCTTCGTGGCACGTCTTAAACGGTGCAAAAAGAGAGAGATTTAAGTTAGGAAATGGTTTCTAAGTCCAGGATTCGCTCCGCAGGCAGTCCTCGACTTACGACCACAATTCAGCCCAAATTTTTTGGCTCCTAAGCGAGAGATGGTTGTTAAGTGAGCTCCGTCCTGTAGCCACCATTGTTAAGCAAATTTTTGCTTTGCTTGTTAAGCGAGCAAGTGAATCTGGCTTCCCAGATGCTTGTCAGAAGGTCGCAAAAGGGGATCGTGTGACACCCCCCCCCCCGGATCGTCATAAATACGAGTCAGTTGCTGAGCGTTCGAATTTTGTTCTCGTGAACACGGGATTGCTGCAACGGTGGTAAGTGCGAAGAAGGGGCATAACTTTTTTCAGTGCCGTTGTAAACATTGAATGAACTGTTGTAAGTTGAGGACCGCCTGTATATACAAAGTAGTCCCATGCTGCTGCTCCACGCTTAAAAAGGACCAAGGACGGTTTTATGGGGAGGCAAGAGAAAACTACAACCAGGTGGAATAATTAATACTGGGAGTCCCTGACTTGTGACCGTTCATTTAGTGACCGCTTGAAGTTGCGACGGCACCAAAAAATGTGACCTTACAACCGTTTTTCACACTTAGAATCCCATGATCATCTCATCGAAATTCAGAGGCTCAGCAACTGGCATGTACTTATGACGGCTGCATTGCCCAAGGCTCTCTCATCATCCCTTCTTGTGACAAGCGAAGCCAGTGGGGGAAGCCAGATCCACTTAGCAGCCATGTGACTAACTTAACGACGACCGTGATTCACGTAACAACTGCGGCAAGAAAGTCCGTAAATCTCAAAACCACAGACGGGGTTTTAATAGGAAGCGATGTTTCCTCCTGGACTTGGAGCAGAGGCAGAGAAATCTGGCCGCATCTATCAGCCAAAGGATGTTAGGGGTCTCCGGGCCCCTCCTCTTATTCCTTGGGCAAAGATCAGAGACATTTTTGGAACCTCTCGACTCTCATTCCAGAGAGGTGACTCAGAAAGTTAGAAGGGCTAATAATATTGAATTCCAGAGGGTGATATTTAAGAACTGGCTTAACGGCACGTCCCTTGTCAGGTCCTGAGAAGATAGATAACGAGGACTTAAGGCTAATTAGTTTTCCCTTTAAATTGGGCTTTAAGGAACAGGCTGAAAATTTCTGTATTACGAAAACCATAACAATCTATGTCACTTATTTACCTCTATTTATATACATGAGTTTTCTATAACTACTAAGAAGCAAGGGCAGATTTATTCTCCTTCTGGTTATTTAAAAAAGAGAACCTCAAAAGTACAGGCAGTCCTTGACTTATGATGACCACATTTGTTAAGTGGATCACTGCTGTTATTAAGTGAGTAATCACGCCTGTCAAATGAATCTGGTCTCCCCACTGACTTTGGTTGTCAGAAGGTCGCAAAAGGGGAACACACGATCCCGGGACAATGCAACCGTCGTAAATATGAGTCAATGGCCAACTGAATTTTGATCACGCAGGGATGCTACGGACGGTTGTACGTCTGATAAAATGCTCACACGTCACTTTTTCAGTGCTGCGGTAACTTTGGTCACTAAATGAACCGTTTTTAAGTCGAGGACTGCCTGCAATCATCTTCTTTAAATGAGAATCCCTTGTAGGGTGGAGTCTGGGCATCTGAATGGAGCCAGGTGTTTTATTGGCCAGATGCTTTTCCTGTTGCCAATGCGGAGTTTTGTCCGGCAGATACATATTCTCATCATGCCCAGAGAGAGAAATAGCGGCCTCAGGAAATTCACAGCTGACTAGCCGCATCCTGCTTGACCTGAAACACGGTTGGCCCTTTGGTGCAAAATAAAATAAAACCAGAAGCCTAAGAACTTACCTTCAAGACATCCGTGGGGTTAGCGATGGAAGAGGAAACGACCCCAGACAGAATCCCACACAGCACATTGACAGCCAGGGTTTCGTCTGTTTTAGGGGAGGGAAAAAAATATCATTGCACTCAAGGTTTATGTTTGGGTGCCCAAAACAGTTTTGATTATGCCCTGAAGTTTCCTTAGCGCTGTTTTTTTTAAATGTCTTAACATTTAGGCAACAAAAACGAAATGCACAGGGACGGTATAGGTGGTACCTTGCTCAACAGTAGTAAATGTGAAAGGGATCTTGGAGACCTAGTGGACAACCATTTAAATAGGAGCCAGCCGTGTGCAGCAGCTGCCAAAAAAGCCAACACAGTTCTAGGCTGCATAAACAGAGGGATAGAATCAAGATCACGTGAAGGGTTAATACCACTTTACAATGCCTTGGTAAGGCCACCCTTGGAATACGGCATCCAGTTTTGGTTGCCACGATGTAGAAAAGATGTGGAGACTCTAGAAAGAGTGCAGAGAAGAGCAACAAAGATGATTATGGGACTGGAGGCTCAAACATATGAAGAACGGTTGCAGGAACTGGGTATGTCTAGTTTAATGAAAAGAAGGATTAGAGGGGAGGCATGATAGCAGTCTTCCAATATCTCAGGGGTTGCCCCAAAGAAGAGGGAGTCAAGCTATTCTCCAAGGCACCTGAGGGTAGAACAAGAAGCAACGGGTGGAAACTAATCAAGGAGAGAAACAACTTAGAATTGAGGAGAAATTTCCTGACCGTGAGAATAATTAATCAGTGGAACAACTTGTAAGCAGAAGTTGTGATTGCACCAACACTGGAAGTCTTTAAGAAGATGTTGGATAACCATTTGTCTGAAACGGTATAGGGTTTCCTGCCTAGGCAGGGGGTTGGACTAGAAGACCTCCAAGGTCCCTTCCAACTCTTGTTATTCTATTCTATTCTATTCTATTCTATTCTATTCTATTCTATTCTAATACAGCTGGAAGTATCTCCAACACTGGGAATTTTTAAGGAGAGATTGGAAAACCATTTGTCTGAGATCAAGGGGAAAAGCAACTCGGAACTGAGGAGGAATTTCCTGACAGTGAGAACAACTAATCAATGGGGCAACTTGTCTCCAGAAGTTGTGAATTCTGCAACACTGGAGCCTTTTAAGAAGAGACTGGATGACCATTTGTCTGGAATGATATAGGTCTAGGGTCTCCTGAGGAGTAGACCAGCAGGTTTCCTGAGCAGGGAGTTAGACTAGAAGACCCCCAAGGTCCCTTCCCACTTTGTTGACCCAAAGGGGCTTTTTCAGGAGGCAACTGGTTTTTTTCCCCCCTTTGAAGACGTTTCGCTTCTCATCCAAGGAGCTTCTTCAGCTCTGACAGGATGGTGTGGAAGGGAAGGGATATCCTCTCCACTATCCTGTTAGAGCTGAAGAAGCTTCTTGGATGAGAAGCGAAACGTCTTCGAAAGAAAAAAAGAAGAAAGTCCAGTTGCCTCCTGAAAAAGCCCCTTTGGGGTAACCAGGACCTGGAGGACGGAGAATCTCTACAGACTTCCAACTCTGTTATTCTTTTAGCTGACCCTTGCATTCAAGGTCTTCTAGCTTCTCTGCTCTGGCCTCTCTTTAGCTTTGATCTACGAGCTCAGATCTGCAAAAACAAAATCTGCTTACCTTCTGGCCGTTCAATAAATATCCTTTTCAAGCTCTGATAAGTGCCTATTTTTATGGTCCCGTAGGAGGCCTGGCGTAGCATAGCCGGGGCAATTCTGAAAGAGGGGGAACACAGGTGTAATAAAATCAAGTGCCTGGCTATCCTGCAGTCTTCTAAACACTTGTTCCGACCGAGGCTTCCCAAGAAAGCATAAATGACAATCTTAGCCCCCCCAAAACCCTCTTTTATTTAAACAGCTGTGAATTATGTTCTTTCACAGCCCGTAATGATTCACAAACAGTCTGTGAAGAGTCCCACAGAAGTCTGCCAAAGTCTTTCATGGAAATACTGATAAGCCCCCACCTTTCTCTCCCTTGAAACGCTGCCAGAGACTTCGTGGCCAAATAGTTTTGCAAGACAAATGGAGCACAGAGTCAAACGGGGCTTCTCAGAGCTTGAACCAACCAGAATGAACTCATTGCTTCCTGCAAAGGCTCACGCGCCATTTGCTCCTGTTTTATGTCTTATGGGAGCGGCCAATCACCTCCAAGCCTTACTCCCAAGTCGATCCTTTTTGTCTTAATTGTTCTTGCCGTCTGGCAGCTCTGCGCATGCGCACACTGGGAACAGGCTCCCACTGTTCTTCTGCCTCACTGATGTTAGACGCCAGAGGCTCCGGAGGCAGCACATAACCCCCAGATGGCCCTGGCCCCCTCTCTGCCTCCGACACAGAGCCCTCATCCGAGCCTTCCCAAGACTCCAGGACCGTCCCATGTTTCTCCCCAACCTCTTCGCTGTCCGACTCTGCTGCCAGCTCCACAGGCCACTGGCAGACCGTAACAACCCTTAATACTCGAGGTGAGGAAGTTATGACCCCCCCCTTGGTGGCTGTAGAAGAGCTCAGGGGGGCTCCAAAGATGGTTGACCATCAGTGCAAATTAAAAGAGATTTGTACTTGTTTATTTGGAATGCCTCTTGGTCACTGATTGGATTACATCCTGCTGTTTTCCTGGCAAGGTTTTTCCAAAATGATGTGTCCTTCCATTCTTCTTCTTCCTAGGGCTGAGAGAGCAGTGGGCCCCAAATCCTCCAGTTGGGTTCCATGCCTAAAGTTGGACTAGAACTCACAGTCTCCCGGTTTCTAAGCACTACATCAAACTGCCTCTCTTATATCCGTTATTACTGGTTGGATCAGCTATTGTTGGAAACCGTTCTCAGCTAGGAATATGGACTTCTACAAACTCAAGACCCTAGTTTAACTCCCAAGGGAATCGATGAAGCGTGACCCGTCAAAACCGCGGTCCACAAAAGCGCGATCGACGAAAGCGCGCATTTGACGTCATCACAGCGCGACGAAAAAAATTAAAAATTGAAATAAAAATAAAATTAAAGCAAGCCGATTCACATAAAGGTAAGGGTTAGGTTTAGGTTTAGGGTTAGGGTTAGGTTAAGGGTTAGGGTTAGGTTTAGAGCGTTAGGGTTACGTTCAGCGTTAGGTTAAGGGTTAGCGTTAGGTTTAGCGTTAGGTTAACGGTTAGGTTTAGGGTTAGATTTAGGCTTAGGTTAAGGGTTAGGTTTAGGGTTAGGTTTAGGGTTAGGTTTGGGGGGGTTAGGGTAAGGTTCTCACTTTATTTTTACATTTTTCGATCACAGCGCGATGTTTTCGTCGCACTGTGATGACGTCACGTACGCGCTTTCGTCCACCGCGATTTTGTCGTCCGCGGTTTTGTGGTGGAACCTCGATGAAGAATCTATAAATGCAGAAACCACCAACAGTTTGTGTGCAAAGCAGGAGAGACAAAAATGCACATTTTCCAAAAGGGTTCCCCCCCTCCCCCCCAAAAAAAAATTTCAGAGTTAAATGTTCCGGAGAAAAAATAGAGAATTTTAGGAAGCACAAAACTTTTCAAGGACTGTTCAGCAGGTTCATAATCAATCTTATAGGGAATGTAGGCATGTGGGTGTGGGTGTCAATGCACACTACAGAAAGAAGAGATTAACAACACCACAAACTTTAAAAGCCACGTTTGCACCTAAAAAGGGGACACAATTTCCTATCCTATTCATCAGTTCTTATCAAGCAATTAAATGGCTTTTTTCCTCAATGGGAAATGCCAGGTTAATACCAATTAACCCACTAGGAAAATAAGCTAGGAATGTGACTCAGAATTAAATCCAAAACTTAGTCTAAGCCAAGGTGGCGCAGTGGTTAAATGCAGCACTGCAGGCTACTGCTAGATCAGCAGTTCAGCGGTTCAAATCTCACCGGCTCAGGGTTGACTCAGCCTTCCATCCTTCTGAGGTGGGTAAAATGAGGACCCAGATTGTTGGGGGCAATATGCTGACTCTCTGTAAACCGCTTAGAGAGGCCTGAAAGGCCTATGAAGCGGTATATAAGTCTACTGCTATTAAATCCAAAACTTAGTCTAAGATAATCTAAAACCCCAGTTTGAGAGGCCAATTTGGGCCATTGGCTAAGGCGTCAGGCTAGAAACCAGGAGATTGTGAGTTCTAGTCCGCAAAGCCAGCTGGGTGACCTTGAGCCAGTCATTTCCTTTCAGCTCTAAGATGGAAGCAATGGCAAACCACTCCTGGGAAATCTTGCCAAGAAAACTGCAAAGCTTTGTCCAGGCAGCCTCCGAGAACTGGTTACAATTAAACTGAGGAAAAATAAAAAAAATACAGCACGCTGCAGACACGTTTGTTGCTCAACTGTTTAACCAGAGAGACACATCTGCACATTTCAACAACACACAAAACAGGCAGGGTTAGAAATCTTACCCAGAGTACAAAGCCTTCAATCCTTCTTCCCTGAATATTTTCCCTAGCGCGTGAAGCATTCCACGGTAACGGATATCTCTATGCTTGGCATCGTTTTTCTGTCCTTGGACCTGCAGCCGCGTTTTTGTCAGATCGATTGGGAAAGTACCTTCATGGCCAAGAAGAAAACTGGTTAGTTCATGAATTATGAATTTACAGAAGTGCATCCATTCCAGAATGAAGCAAACTTAAGTTTCGGACCTAAATTGGACAGAATTTCCGTGTTTGTCTATTTGCGTGGGGTACATGCATATGTGCCTGTTTAAATAACCTGCGTACTCAGGATGGAGGGGGGGCCTTAAATTTTTAAAAAATGGCTGGTTTCATTAAAATTAAAAATCTACTTTGATCAAATGTACTCTTCAAATTAGTTTATCAAACCCTTCAAATCATCTATATAGCCCTTCAAATTATCTATAATTCAAATTATCTATAAATCTGCTATTCCCCATTCCGTTATCTGTTAGAATATCTGAATATTGTTGTTATTGTATATATGCCACAGTTTTGCTCAAGGCACTATGGATAATGAAAGTGTGAAACACCCCCACACACAAAATAAACGATTAACAACAGAGTATAAGTTTGGATAACAAATCAAATGATGTTGAAAGAAAAATAGGAGCCATAATTGCATTCCACAGGCTGGGAGCAAGCGTTAAGACAATAGGAAAGTATATTGCTAGCAAGATACGATAATATTCTGACCACTTTTGTAAACATTTAGTTAGGCTGGAGACTTGTTTTTGTGCGAAAGTATTAATTTCCTGCCTTTTATGGATACTTCCTCACTTTTTCCTTTCCTCAGTTTATACTGTATCAAAATTCAATCACAATGTAGATCTACTTTGAAGGAAACTTAGTTTTAAAGAAGTTAAATTCCCTTTTTTTTTCCAGAAATATAAGTCTTCCTTTTAAAATTCCTTTTTTTTTAATTCAAAATTTATAGCTCAACTGCTTCAAGGAGCATCAAATTCCCCGTGTTGAAAAGGAAGGATATGCATTTATGAGGAAGTCCCTGCTAAAATGTAATTGAGGTCCCCTAACTATGCTTTTAAAGTAAGGTTTATCTCCAAGAAATCTTAATAACAATTAAGGCCACGTTTCATTACCCAACTAAAAAAAAAAAAATCATTAATGGTTTGCAAGTAAACTACCAACTTCCTCTACCTCTTTTGGATATTTTGCTCATTCCAAAATTGAAATTAAAAACTGCCATGTTTGTTAAAAAAAAATAGATACACCATCACTGAAAATAGTGACTTATGACTGTTTTTCACACTTATGACCACATCCCCATGGTGATGTGATCAAAATTCGGACGCTTGGCAACTGACTCATACTTATGATGGTTGCAGTGTTCCATGCTCCTGTAACCCCCTTTTGCAAAGTGGGGAAGACAGATTCACTTAACAACTCGGTTACTAACTGAGCAACTGCCAGGATTCATTTAACAACTCTACCAAAAAAAAATGGTCAGACCGTGGGGCAAAATTCACTGAACCAAGGTCTCATTTAGCCACCCAAATTTTGGGCTCAATTGTGGTCGTTAAGTGGAGGACTTTAAAAAAAATGAACAGGTTGCAAAAGCATTAAATTAGAGGATGGCCCCTCTCTTGCGGTGCCCACTTGAGTTACGATGTGGCAGAGATTGTAAAGTTTTCAGTGCCAAGGCACGTTGGCATCCAGAGTTCAGTTCCAAGTTAATTAAACAACTGCATTGGGCATTTTTCTAACTTAGCAGTAATCTTCCGTCCGGTTATTTCAGAGTTCAGAGACGCACCACACTCTGCAGTGATCGAAGCCAAGCCTCCGTAGACAAATGGCTTCCAGTTCAAAGCCGCCATGCTCCTGAGTGCCTCTTCCCTCTGCAAGACAACAACACAACAACACAGTTGTTAAAAACATCTTCCTGATAGGGCAGGGATTGGTCTGTGCACAGCCCTGTAGCCCCCAGCCCTTTTGAATACCCCCAAAGTACGTCCTTGACTTATAGCAGTTTGATGAGTGACTGCTTGGAGTCACAGCAGAACAGAATGAAAGAAAATTGGAAGGGACCTTGGAGGACATCTAGTCCAGCCCCCTGCTCAAGAAGGAGACTCTATACAAGGCTGTCCAGCCTTGGCTTAAAAGCCTCCTGTGATGGAGCAGCCGCAACTTCTGGTGTCAGGTAGTTAATTGTCCTCACGGTTAGGAAGTTTCTCCTTAATTCCAGGTTGCTTCTCCCCTGGATTAGTTTCCATCCATTGCTCTTGTTCTGCCTTCTGGTGCTTTGGAAAATAAGTTGACCCCCCCCCCCTCTTCTTATGACATTTTTCACACATATGTCTGTTGCAGCATTCCTATTGGCCGCGTGATCAATATTCAGAGGCCGGGCATTTGATTCATATTTATGACGGTGGCAGTGTCCCAGGGTCACATGATCCCCCCCTTGCGTCCTTCTGACAAGCTGAGTCAGCCGGGAAGCCAGATTCACCCAACCACCGTGTGACAAACTAAACTGCAGTGATTTGCTTAATGACGGCGGCAGCGAAGGTCATAAAACGGGACAATTAGCAATTGTCTCGCTTCACGACAGAAATGTTGGGCTCATACGTGAGTTGTACATCAAGGACTCTCTGTACCCTACTGACGTTCAGCAGACAAAAAGGCTAATTCTGAGAAGGCTATTTTTTCATCCTTTTCCATCCAAGGGTGGAGAATTCATGGGTTAAACCTCACCAAGGCTTAACAGGCCTCTGGAGGACTCTCAGCTTGGTTGGGGGGTGCCCTCTGGCAGGTCTTGATGGCCTTCAGAGCTCAGTGGGACCAGACCAGGTTAGTAGCAGGCTTGGAGACCACTAAGGGGTCAGATAAATCGGGGCATTAAAAGGATCTCATTGAAGGGTGCAATAGCCAGCAACTGAAATAAAGAGAATAATAAGAGTTGGAAGGGACCTTGGAGGTCTTCTAGTCCAACCCCCTGCTCAAGCAGGAGACCCCACACCATTTCAGACAACTTCAGTACTGCTGGCAGAAAAACTTCACACACACCATCCTGAAAGGACCTGGGAGCCCATCATGGGTAGAGGGACATTTCCCTGAACCCCGAAAACCTGAATAAAATGGGGACGACGAAACCAGAAAAATCACTCCCTCTGGCAGTAACATTCCAATGCATTTTCTCTTGAACTCACGGCTGAGTAATTTTATTTGGCCTTTTTTTAATTTAATAAGGTTGGTTATCAGTTTTTTTTTCTTTTTACCCCCCACCCCCCACTTCTCTTTCATGCAAATGTATGATTCCTGACAATCAGAACAATTAGCCAGTGGAAGGACTTGCCACCAGACCTTGTGGCTGCTCCATCCGTGGAGGATTTTAAGAAGAGACTGGACAGCCATTTGTCTGAAACGGCACAGCATCTCCTGCTCGAGCAAGGGGCTGGGCTAGAAGACCTCAAAGGTCCCTTCCATCTCTGTTATTCTCTGTTCTCTGTTTTTTATTGCTGTTTCTAAAAACAACAACAACTGGGAATAGCAGTTAGACTTATATACTGCTTCATAGGGCTCTCAGCCCTCTCTAAGCGGTTTACAGAGTCAGCATATTGCCCCCAACAACAAACCGGGTCCTCATTTCACCCACCTCGGAAGGATGGAAGGCTGAGTCAACCTTGAGCTGGTGAGATTTGAACAGCCAAACTGCAGAACTGCAGTCAGCTGAAGTAGCCTGCAGTGCTGTATTATAACCACAAGGAAGGAAGGAAGGAAGGAAGGAAAGAAGGAAGGAAGGAAGGAAGGAAGGAAAGAAGGAAGGAAGGAAGGAAGGAGGAAGGAAGGAGGAAGGAAAAGAGAACGAGGAAAGGAAAAAAGAAGGAAGAGAGAGGGAGAGCAAATAGCAATAGCAGTATCAGTTAGACTTATATACCGCTTCACAGGGCTTCCAGCCCTCTCTAAGTGGTTTACAGAGTCAGCATATTTCGCCCCCAACAACAATCCGGGTCCTCATTTCACCCACCTCGGAAGGATGGAAGGATGAGTCAACCTTGAGCCGGTGAGATTAGAACCGCCGAACTGCAGATAATAGTCAGCTGAAGTGGCCTGCAGTACAGCACCCTAACCACTGTGCCACCTTGGCTCTTCCAGGATCAGAGCCAGCAGCCAACAATTTCGGGTTAGCTCCTTTCAAAACCAGGCGGTGAACTTTAGCCTGTCTCCTGACAGCTTTTGATCACGCAGTGCCCGCCCGGCTCCCTCTCCGAATTCTCATCCTGAGCCTCATCTATTGCAGCCCCCCCAGGTTCGTTCCAGCCCCTTTCTCAATTGCTGCAACTTTCTCTCTCCAGCCAGCCCCCCTTCTTCTCAAAAGTCAAGGAGAAGCAGTCCAGCCCTCAGGCGTCTGCATTTACGACTCTGGCATCACATGTGGTTTTTGCAACTAGCTTAGGGAGGGTTTACACCGCAGTGCAAACCAAACAACACACCCCCTTCCCCCTTCCCAGCCTTGCTTGTCCTGTTTTCAAACCAGCCAGCCAATCTTCCCTCAAGCCAATGTCCTCTTCAAAAGACAGAGAAGCTTTCCCTGGGTCATTGTCAATTTTTACAGGAGGTCAGACTTGACTCATGGTTACAGTGACCCCCCACATCCTTTGTTATAAAGGACAGCCCTCTATTTAAGAAAAAGAAAAAAAGAAAATCTTGTCCTTTGGATGTATTTTGTTTTTTAAAACTTATCTTTCTTCTCGGATTTTGGTCATTTAACTTTGAGGGCACCAACGCTTAAGGCACCGTTTTTTTTACATTCCTTTGAAAAAACATGGAAACGGAATTAGCATTGTTTAAATAAGTTTACATATACACTTTGAGTTTAGGTATTTGTATTAGGATATGCGCTTCTATAAAAGTTTTCCTTGCTTTTCCTCTTTGATTTTCTTCTTTAAGGCAAAGTTACCAATACAAGCAATTAAATTTTTTTTTAAAAAATCTCTTTTCAGATTTGTCCTTTAATAATAAATATGCAATAATGGTCACTGTACCTTCCAGACAACATTATACAATATTATACAATTAAGCAATAAATTGTATATTATATACAATATGGTCTTTGTATCTTTAAGAAAACTCCCCATGGAACATAAAAATGCCTCCAGGATTATATTTATTGTCTTCAATTTATGCCTAATGTTCTTTTCCAGCATATTTCATGGAGACGCGTCTATTTTTATCCAAGTATGCCCGTCGTCATCTGACAATGAGCTTAACCATATCGGTAAAAGACTTAAAGGCATCAGACCTTAAACCCCCTTAGGGTTAAGCTTGGTTTAGTTCTTTAGAAGCTTAGAGTGTCAAAAGGAGCAAGCTTCTTTGGTGACTTTATAGGTTCAATCACTGTGTGAACCTCCTTTTCTTAAAAATAATAATAATAAACTGAATCTTCTTGGCATACCGCAAAACATAAATTTAAGCACCAATAAAAGGGAAACGTTGGGAAATCAAAGGGGTTCCTGGTGGATATCCCTGACCCATCCAGTAGAGGTTTTAAAGGGCCAGGAACACAACTTACAACCCCAATGTTGAGCCCAACATTTCAGCCGCTAAGCAAGATGGCTGTTAAGTGAGTTTTGCCCCACTTTATGACCTTTCTTACTTCTGTCCTTAAACCAATCATTAAATTAATCCCATGGTTGTCAGGTGAATCTTGGCTTCGGTCGCAAAAGGGGAATCACGTGACACCTTGGGACACTGCAACCGGCATAAGTACATGCCAGTTGCCAAGCCTTTGAAGTTTGGTCACGTGACCGTGGGAATGCCACAAGGGTCCTACATATGAAAAAGGGTCATCAGTTTCCTTTTTTCCAGGACTGTTATAACCTCGGTCACTAACCGAATGGTTGGAAGCTGAGAACTAGCCGTTGTGCCTCTGTGCTTGGGGGCGGGGGCGCTTTGGGGCTTTCCTCGTGGCCTCCCATCCCGCTGCTCACCTTTTCCGCCAGCCCCTGCAAGAGCCAGGTGTAATTCAGCATCAGCGCTACTCAAGGGCGCCTCGGCGGTCAAAGCGGGAGAGGAGCCGGCTGTTCCTCCGCGCGGGCGGCTGCCAAATGTGCCGTCCAGGCAGGGACGGAGCTCAGACAGCCGGGAAGGGCCGGCCGCAGAAGGAGGAGCCGGCCCAGGGCTCCGCCAGGCAGGTGGAGCCGAGAGCCGGCCGGCCGAGCTTTGCAACCGGGCGCCCGCGGGGCTTGGCTCTCCCAGGCGGAGGCTTTGCAAGAGAGGCAAGAAGGGGAAGGCTCGCCAGGACACCCACCCTCCCCACGAGACCCCAGACCCTCCGCCCCCCCCCCGCCCCGGGCTCACTTACCGGCCAGCCTCCCGCAGAAGCGGCCCTGGGACCCCGAGCAGGCAGCGGCCAGGAGGGGAAGGCGGGCAAGAAAGGAAGGGAGGGACGGAGGGAAGGAAGGAGCTCACAGAAGCCGGCCGGGCCTCCCCGCCTTTCGCTCGGCGCTCCTCCCCAAGGGACTCGGCGAGAGAGAGACGCCCCGGCCCCCAGCGGAGGCAAATGAAGGCGTCCGAAGGGAGGGAGAGAAAGAGAAAGAGAGAGAGAAAGGAAAGTGAAATAGAAAAAAGAAAGAAAAACTCGAAAGGAGTCAAAGAGAAAGAAAAAACAGAAAGTGGAAAAGAGAAAAGTCAAAGAGAAAAAAAAGAAAGAGAAAGAGAAAAGTCAAAAGAGAAAGAGAAAGAAAGAAGTCAAAAAGAAAGAAAAAAGCAAAAATGGAAAAAAGAGAGAAAAAGAAAGAAAAAGGGACAAAGCGAAAAAGAGACAGAAAGAGAGAGGAAGACAGAGAAATAGAAAGAAGGGGAAAGAAAAGAGAAAGAAAAAGAGAAAAAAGTCAGAGTCAGACAGAGAGAGAGAGAGAGTGAGAAAGAAAGAAAGAAAGAAAGAAAGAAAGAAAGAAAGAAAGAAAGGGGGAGGGAGGGGGGAATGTGGAGAGAGACTGGAAATCTCTACACAGTGGAGCTGAAGACAGCAAAGGAAGAGGAATATGTAGCTCAGCTTCCTACTAGCCAAAAGTGGGTCTTGTGGTAAAGAAATGCCTGGGCTAGCTCAGTGCTTTGCTGTGTTTTCTTCTCAAATACACACCTCCCTCTCTCTCTCTCCCCCTCCCTCCCTCCCTCTTACACACAAACACACAATCTTATCTATAGACCTGAGATTTCTGGTGCGTTCTTCCTCCAACTGCCAACCAGATATAAGATATTCTGCTTTTGGAGATCAGCTGAGGTTTTGGCTGGCATGATTCCCCTATTTGCACATACAGTATTAAGGATGATTTTATCTGTCTAACGTACAGGAACTAAATGTCAATAAACCGATACTAATTCTTTTTCAAGACTTTGCTGTTTGTTAGTCAATATTACTTCCAACACAGCTAAAATATTTTTTTTGGGGGGGGGAGGGGATTATTTATTTGTTTAAAATTTATTGGCAGTCCTTGGAACAAATGTCTTTATAATTGAAGCAACACAGTTTGTTTTTCCAATGTTTTGCTTATCTCCCAAAGTCCTTCTTAGCCAGTCATGGCAATATTTTCAGAGAGCCCATAAAAATCCAGCTTTTCCGGGAAACATCAGTCAGATGGCCTTACCCACTGCAAATTAAATGCATAATTATATATTAGTCCGTTAGATTTACTCCAAGTCTGCATGATTTCTCCAGATTGTTCCTGATGAGTTACCAAAACAGAGGCTTTTAATGTATTTACTACCAGATAGTTCCAAACTGACATCTTCAGTTCATCTATTAAGTCGTGGCTCCATTCTTTCCAAAAATGGTTTTCAGGGGAGGCTTGAAAAAGGAGGAAAAAGACAGAAGAGATTTGAATGAAACCGAAATCCTTTTGGTTTTAAATGAGTCTTTTCTTTTAACATTGTTAATTTTCTTCTTCAGAAAGTTTTCAAAGGTGCAATTTGACAATAGAACTGGAGTTGGAACTCATTTTTCTGCAAAATGCAAGTAGCCCTCGCCTTCCAAGCATTTGTTTAGTGACCGTTTCAAGTTATCACGGCACTGAAAAAAGTGACTTACAACTGTTTTTCACACTTATGACTGTTGCATCCCCATGGCCACGGGATTCAGGCGCTTGGCAACTGACTCATATTTATGACGGCCGTAGTGTCCCAGGGTCATGTGATCCCCTTTTGCGACATTCTGACCAGCAAAGTCAATGGGGAAGCTGGATTCACTTAACGACCATGTTGCTAACTTAACTGCAGTGATTTACTTAACGACCATAGCAAGAAAGGTCGTGAGATGGGGGAACTTCACAACTGTCTCACTTTGCAATATAAATTCTGAGCTCAGTTGTGGTCATAAGTGGAGGAGTTATGGACGTACTTGCTTCTAATTTGCCCTCCTGAAAGATTTCAATTGCAATGAGGATTTCAATTTAAATGCCTGTGGAAATTCTCAGTCATCCAGGCCATTGTTGTCTCAAAGGTGCTTTTTCCAAAGGCGACTAGACTGCTGTTTTTTTTTCCCCTTGAAAGAGAATTTAATTCATTTAAAATTAAATTCAGAATTTATTCCATGTAAAGTTCTCTGTAGCCTGGCCAGATTGATAAGATCTAAGGCAAGTATGTAGGCATTGCAATCCACTCTGAGATGCAGAGAGAGATAATATAACCCCCAATTTTCTGGGACTACATAAACAACTCCAGAGGATGGGCTTTGTTTCCCTTTCGGGGGTGATGGGGGTGTTACTCTTCCCTAGGCTCAAATCCTGACAAGCGAACCCGAAAACTGCGCGTCCCTTCCTGCGCTTGGGCGAGTCTGTTTCTTGGTTCTGGAGCCACGAGAAAGAGGGCGGGCAGCGTGCGTGCGTGCCTACGTCACAGTTTCGTGCGTCATGAGGAGCGCGGCGATTGGCGACGCACGGATGGCAGGGACGTGCCCTGCTGGCTATATGAGCTCCGCGGAGGCGCCTCCTCGGCCTTTTTCCGCCTCGTTCTTCGCTCGCGCCGGGGGCTGCCGCCACTAGCGCTCTTCCACCCGGCCTGACGCCGACCGCCTGCCCGCCGCCTCAGCCATGATCATATACCGCGACTGCATCAGCCGTAAGCCGAAGCGCCCCCCCACACACGCCCCGCGCGCGCCGCTCCCCCCCCGAATCATACGGGAGGGTGGGGGAAGGGGAAGGAGGGGGGGGTTCCCCGCGGCGCCGACTACGCCTGCGCGGCCTGGCATGCCAAGCCGGGGAGCGCGCGCCGGACTCACCCTCGCACTGCGCCTGCGCTCCTCCCGTCTCTGGCGCTAGCGCCTGGGATAGAAGGGGGGGGTGGAAAGCCAGCGCGATTGTCGATGGACCCCCCCTCCCCCCCCACCACAGGGCGCTCCATTGTCTGCGCATGTGTGTCGCCAAGGCGCCGGCCGGCCGCACTGCGCTTGCGCGGGAAGCCGAGGACTGGGAGGGGGGGGGAAAGATGAGTCTGCTGCCGCCGCCGCTCGGGTCGAAGCCGCCGGCCGCCTCTAGAGGGCGACAAAGAGCTTTGCAAGGAAGGTCTCGCCACCCCTATTGGCCGTGCGGGGTATTGCAGGCTGATTTTATTAGGGTTTTTTTTTCCCCCTCCCTATTTGGAGATTTTTTTTATTTATTATTTAGTAGATTTTTAAAGAAGAAATTGGGCAACTGTTTGTCTGGAAAGGGAGTTTAAGCAGGGGGGCTGGACTAGAAGACCTCCAAGGCCCCTTCCAACCCTATCCTTCTGTGTTTCTCCCCATCTGGGCGGTGGGAGGTAGGGAAGGGCTGCTTTTGGGGGGGGGGATGCTGAGTGGCCTCCCTTTGGCTTACAGCCAAGGTTACCTATGGATACAGGTATGTCCCATATATGTCCCAAGGGTTATTTGCAACTGGCAGGCTTTCATTGGCCACTTCCTTGGAAGCCCTGAAGCTGCAGGAGTAAAATAACTCATGGTTTGTTGGGTCTGCCATGAGGGTGGAGGGTGACTCCCTACCCCATGTTGTAGTATACAGTGTTTCTCAACCTTGGCAACTTGAAGAGGTCCGGGACTTCAACTCCCAGAATTCCCCAGCCAGCGAATGCTGGCTGGGGAATTCTGGGAGTTGAAGTCCCGGACCTCTTCAAGTTGCCAAGGTTGAGAAACACTGTTGTAGTAGGAACCTTATGGGGGCTCCTTATAGGAGAAGAGCAGAGTCGGGGGTGTGTGTGTTTCAAGCATGGTGGGAAAAAGCCTTCTTGTTTCTTCCTCTTGCAGAAGATGAGATGTTCTCGGATATCTACAAAATCACAGAAGTTGCCAATGGCCTCTGCCTGGAAGTGGAAGGGAAGGTAGGTGAGAGCTGGGCAGGGAACTGAAGAAGGTGGCCTGGTTGGAATGGGGTGTAGCTAATCCCCAACATGCGACCACAGTTGAGCCCAAATTTATGTTGCTAAGTGAGAAATCAGCTAAGTGCAATTTGACCCACCTTGCGTCCTTTCTTGCCGCCCTTATTAAAGTGAATCACTGCAGTTGTTAAATTAGTAATCTTGATAAGTGAATCTGGCTTCCCCATTGACGCAAAAGGGGATCACATGATCCTAGGACCCTGCAACCGTCATAAATACGAGTCCGTTGCCAAGCATCCGAATTTTGATCCTGTGAGCATGGGGATGCTACAACGGATAAAAATGTGAATGCTACAAGGGTGGGAAATAGTCATACCTCATTTTTTTTCCCAGTGCCATTGCTGCCAATTACCTCCCAAAGACCCATTAGATCGCACAGGGTCGGCCTCCTCCGGGTTCCATCCACCAGCCAATGCCATCTGGCTACGACCCGGGGGAGGGCCTTCTCTGTGGCAGCTCCGGCCCTTTGGAACGAACTCCCCGCGGAGATTCGGACCCTCACCTCTCTCCTGGCCTTCCGAAAAGCTGTTAAAACCTGGCTGTGTCGGCAGGCCTGGGGTTGATGAGCTCCCTTCCCCTCTCGAGAGGTGTGGTTGTTGGTCATTTTAAATGTCTATCTTGTATTTGTATGTTCCCTTTTCCCGTTTGAGTTGTTTGCCGCCCTGAGTCCCTATAGGGAATAGGGCGGCATAGAAATAAAATAAAACTTCAAACTTTGAATGGTCTGGTAAGGGGAAGGCTACCTGTAATTAACATCTAACGTACATATAAATAACAGAACAAGTTTCATTAGGTGCTTTTGAAAGCAACAAAACCAAATTATTGGGTTTAGCTTGAAGAAGTAGAGAGGATAAGCAGCCTTTGTTATTCAGAATCTGTTTTTCTGGCTTTATTTATTTAGCGTGTGGCTTCGGACTTTAAAAATACCCTTGTTTGAATTAAAGGAAGAAAAGCGCATTTGGTTCTAATGAATAGCTTGTTGCAACCCTTAACGCCCACTTGCCTCACCGGAGCTTCTTGGTTATTTCAATCTCTCCCAGATGGTCAGCAGGAAAGAAGGTGAAATTGACGAGGCCTTGATTGGGGGGAACGCGTCTGCCGAAGGGCCAGAAGGGGACTGCACAGAGGCCACCGTCATCACCGGCGTTGACATCGTCATGAATCACCACCTGCAGGAAACCTCTTTCACTAAGGAGTCTTACAAGAAGTACATCAAGGACTACATGAAGTCGTAAGTTGGGCCTCCTTGTAGGTCGAGGGAAGAGTAGCAGGGCAAGGGGCTCTTTTTCAGGAGGCAACTGGATTTCCTTGGTTTTTTTTCTTTGAAGAGGTTTTGCTTCTCATCCATGAAGCTTCTTCAGCTGTGAGGTATTTGGAGTTTAATAAAAGTTTGTATGCCGCCCACTCCCATAGGGAACTCTGGGCGGCTCACAACAAGACAAAGAAACATTTAAAATTTAAAAATAGAAAATACATTAAAATGCCACACCTCGGCTCGATCTGAATTATTCAGAAATGCCTCACTGGCACTGGAGCCCTTCGTAAAACATTCTGCAGAGTTAAGTCAGCAGGTGCAGAAGAGGAGGTAAGCGGGGAGGAGGGGAGGGGAAAACAGAACATCCACACTCTCTGGATTAGTTTCATCTTGAAGGAGGCAGAATAACAAGAGTTGGAAGGGACCTTGGAGATCTCCTAGTTTCAAGTTTATTAGGATTTGTATGCCGCCCACTCCCATAGAGAACTCTGGGCGGCTCACAACAGGCAAGAAACATTTAATTTTTAAAAAATAGAGATAAAAAAAATTAAAAATACAGTATTAAAATTCAAGATCACCCATTCCATCTAAGCGGGGCTGGATACCAATCAACAGCCCCAGGCCTGCCGGAACAGCCAGGTCTTGGCGGCTTTACGGAAGGCCGGGAGAGTGGGAAGGGTCCGGAGCTCTATGGAGAGATCGTTCCACAGGGCCGGCGCAGCAACAGAGAAGGCCCTCCCCTGGGGGGCCGCCAGCCGGCATTGTCCAGCTGACGGCACCCGGAGGAGGCCCAACCTGTGCGATCTTGTTGGTTGTTGGGAGGTGAGTGGCAGGAGGCGGACTCTCAGGTAGCCAGGTCCTAAACCAGGTAGGGCTTTAAAAGTAACGACTAGCACCTTGAAGCGTGTCCGGAGACCAATGGGGAGCCAGTGCAGCTCGCGGAGGATAGGTGTAACATGGGCGTATCTCGGTACACTTGGGGTGGAGAAAAAGGGTATGGAAGTGTTGAAGGATTGTTTTTCTTTCCCAGAATCAAAGCCAGACTGGAGGAAACGAAGCCAGAGAGAGTAAAGCCCTTTATGACAGGGGCAGCTGAACAAGTAAAGCACATTCTTGGAAACTTCAAAAATTATCAGGTGGGTTCAAAAAAAAAAAAGCCTCTCTTGTTTCCCCTCCCAAAATAGATCAAGGCGATGTGACCCCGGCATTAACTTAATTTGCTAAACACATTTTGTCAAACATCTGGATGTTATTTCTCAATGATTTGCAAGGGGGGGGCAGCTTTTTCAACTTCAAGTCCGACCGAAGAGACAAGATTCTCTAAATTCTCGGGATCAACAAAGTGTTTTGGGGGACCAATCTGGCTATTCCATGCCTCAAACGTTAACCGCGCCGGGAGATTTGAGTCCTGTATTGGGGGGGGGGGTGTCTAGGAAAGCCCCTTGCTTTAGAAGTAGACCCAGCCAAGCTCGTATCTTTTAACGGGGGATATTTCTTCCTCTAGTTTTTCGTAGGCGAGAATATGAATCCAGACGGCATGGTGGGGCTACTGGACTTCCGCGAAGATGGCGTGACCCCCTATATGATTTTCTTTAAGGATGGATTAGAGATGGAGAAATGTGTAAGTATGGATTGACAAAGCCTTGGGGCAAAAAGGCCTTTGTAGTAGAGGTGGGTTCCTACCGGTTCGGCCGAGTAGGTAACAGGGCGGTTGGAGCAATCTGTTCTGAATACTGCTGTTGAGGCTGTTGCAGCTGGCCGTTTTTTTTTTTTTCTCCTTGCCCTCCACTGTTGTGTCTGGTTGAGAAGATGTTTATCCCATTGTCCTCTTTATCTAGCAACAATAAGGATCTGTGTGAGTGAGAGAGGGATGGATGGATGGATAGATTGGTAGATTGATAGATTGATGATAGATTGATAGATAGATAGATGATAGATAGATGATACATAGATAGATGATTGATAGATAGATGATTGATAGATAGATGATACATAGATAGATGATAGATAGATAGATGACAGATAGATGATTGATAGATAGATAGATGATAGATAGATAGATGACAGATAGATGATTGATAGATAGATGATAGATAGATAGATGATAGATAGATAGATAGATAATAGATAGCAGTTAGACTTATATACCGCTTCATAGGGCTTTCAGCCCTCTCTAAGTGGTTTAAAGAGTCAGCATTTCGCCCCCAACAACAATCCGGGTCCTCATTTCACCCACCTCGGAAGGATGGAAGGCTGAGTCAACCCTGAGCCGGTGGGATTTGAACAGCCGAACTGCAGAACTGCAGTCAGCTGAAGTAGCCTGCAGTGCTGCATTTAACCACTGTGCCACCTCTGCTCTCTGATAGATGATAGATAGATGATATAGATAGATGATAGATAGATTGATAGATGATAGTTAGATAGATTGATAGATGATTGATAGATAGATGATAGATAGATTGATAGATAGATGATTGATAGATAGATGATAGATAGATAGATGATAGATAGATAGATGATAGATAGATAGATGACAGATAGATGATTGATAGATAGATGATAGATAGATTGATAGATAGATGATTGATAGATAGATGATAGATAGATAGATTGATAGATGATTGATAGATAGATGATAGATAGATAGATGATAGATAGATTGATAGATGATTGATAGATAGATGATAGATAGATAGATGATAGATAGATAGATGACAGATAGATGATTGATAGATAGATAGATGATAGATAGATGATAGATTGATAGATGATAGATTGATAGATGATTGATAGATAGATGATTGATAGATAGATGATTGATGATATAGATAGATAGATGATACATTGATTGATTGATAGATAGATGATAGATAGATGATAGATTGATAGATGATAGATTGATAGATGATAGATAGATATAGATGATGGATAGATGGATGATTGATTGATTGGTTGATTGATTTTCCTTCCGGATTGCTAAGCATCACCTGATAGGCCGGGAGCGATATTCCTTCCTCCCCGGCTTGCATTCAGATGCAACAGTGAATTTCCCTGCGCTTTCTGCCTGCCCGGATTCCGTAGCAGTTCAGATTGAATAAGGGAGAACATTTGAAGAAAGGGGTCTGTGTGTGAAGGGGAATGAAATGCTGAGGTTGGGGGGGGGGGTCCGGAAAACGACCCTACAACGGACGCAGGCGACTAACTTTCCTTTCTTTCCCCACAGTAACAAGACATCAAATCATTCCGAAATCATTTATCATCATAATTGGCTGCTGCTCTTTTATTCATCAACAAAACCATCATGACTCGACAGTGTCTGAAAAAAAAAAACCTGGACTGATTGATATCATCTTGAGCTTTAATTTTGATTTATTTTGAACCCACCCCCCACCCCACCCCTTGAATTATAATTGAAAGTGTGGAGAGGCATTGGGGTTTTTTTCTTTTTAAAGAGGAAAAAAAAAACTTGTCTTGTAGGCTGTCTAAAAATTAAAAAAACAAAACTCATTTAAACCCAGCATAGGTAATGCCTCTTGGTTTAATGTGTTGAGAGCAGCGGGCTTCTCGTAGCTGTTGTGCATCGGTAGAGTGTGGCCTTTAGCGGTTGTGTTCTCCAGATACCGGGACCTCAAAACTGGAAGCTCATTTGGCCACCCCTGAAGTGCTTTTTTTTTTTTTTGGGAGAAAACAAAATGTCTTAACAAAAGAAGGCAGCTTGACTTTCGGAAGTGGACTTGACATCTTTTGAACAACTCACAATAACTACTCGGACGACAAACCCCCGAGAGGAGAGAGGCCTGGATGTGGTGTGGCTTTGCACGCTAATCTCGGAGAGTGTTTCACCCGTGAAGGAGAGGTGGCGTTTTTTTTCCCCGACGAAACATATCATGCTGATTGAGCAGAGAGTGGGAAGAGAAATTCTTGGGCTGCGGAAACGAGAATATTGGGCAAACGACCGACACATTTCGCGAGGCATTGCTTACGTGCTGTAATACGAAATAATAACTGTAATTTAAAATACATGAGTATAATACCAATTGAATCACAGGTTAACTCAGTTTGCTGTGTGGTGTATCAATTCCAGCCTGCAGCCCTTAAGTCGTAGCTTTAGTAGCAAGCTCCTTGTGAGTAAACCCGGATCAAAAGGGGAAGGTGGCTTTACGTGGTAAAGTCCTGCGGACGTCCTGTTCGAATTGTGCAAAGTTTCAAGTACTGGAATCGTGTTATTCCCCCCCCCCCCAAAGTAGTTACTTGTAATTGGGGAGGTGGGGGTACGGATCCATATCACATTAGTTGAGAATTACTATACTTTCTTTATGAGACTCAAGTTATTTCTACCAGGGTTCTGGACAATCTTGATAATTCTACGTGTTCTGGATTGTAGTTATTAAGTAGACAGTGGAGATGATTCTGTTGCTTCAAAAGAGAGAGAGCAAGCCCAATCTTGGAAGGAAGGGGGGGTGCCTGCAACAGAGATTCTTGAGGTGACAAACTAGGAAACCCAGGTCAATGTAACAGCTTGGCAGCATCATGTGTAGGGAAGGGAGCCCGATGTGCTGTCATAACAGGACTTGAATGCTCATTCTCAAGCTCAGTTCCACAAAGGACTTGTTGCCGAATGCTTCTGTAAGCGGAAAGAAAATGCTCAAAACCCTGAAAATGTTTTCTGTTTCATCAAAACTTCTCTTGGGTGAAAACCAGGCTAGCTAGAGTCTCTCAACCCGACTAACAAGATAAGAGAGTGTGCATTGTTTCATCTCTGCACCCGTGGTAAAATAGGCATAGGTTTAGGATGACCGAGCCCTGATTGAGTTGCTGTAAATTCTGTGCATCCAGGAGAATTGTAGATCCAAGGCAGATGTGATAATTTTGTAAATGAAAGAGCCTTATTTTAGGGAATGGCAGTTTTGAGTTGATCAATTTTACTTTTGTTATGGCCTTGCTTTCTATAAAATTTAACCAGGTTGGCAGGTGGATGGATAGATTAAAGATGGAAAGATAGATGCATAGATAGATATTGAAAGATAGATATTGAAAGATAGATGATGGATGTATGGATAGATAATACATAGATACAGAGATGATAGAATTGTTTCGGTAGGTAGGTAGGTAGGTAGGTAGGTAGATAGATAGATAGATAATTGACAGGATGGATGGATGGATAGATAATACATAGATACAGAGAAATGATAGAATTGTTTCAATAGAGGATAGATTGATGATAGATAGATGCATCCCTATTTAAATCTATTAAATATGCAAGTCGAGCTATTAAAGTATATTTTCGGCATTGTTTCTAAGGGGAATTGTTAGCTGTAATTGACAAGATAGGAAAGCAGATGTTGGCTGGATATATTGTGTGGTTCTGGTACTTTCACTTGTGACGAGCTGGTCATGTGTGTTTCAATCATGTTGTGCAGAGTGTTCTAAACAGGCACACATTCCTCCCCAAAGTAAGATTTCTTTAGAATCCAACACCGGAAAACTTGCTTTTTGGCATGGTACCAGAGGGTGTTTTTTTTTTAATGATTCTCAAAACAATTCCATATTATATGGCTGTATTAGAAGATAGATTGGTAATTAGGATCCATAGGCTCTTCCTAGTACCATAGGTGGTGTTTTGCATTACTAGGAAGAGCAAACACGGCCGAAAGTATTGCTGCCGATGTGGTAGAGAGTCACTGGAGGAAATATCCTTCACCTAGAAGGGGAGTGCATGATAGCTTTTCTTCTCTTGGGTCTTTCATAACCTTTTTGAAAAAGACCCTGTGAAAGTTAGCCAGTAGAGTTTCTCGAAACTAATCCTGGAAAACGTTTTAACGTTCCTGTGACTTTTAAGATGTGCTTCATTTTCACTGCCCTCGAAATCACTTCTTTTAAAGGTTTCTCTTCCTCCCTTAGAGGCAATGGGACTGTTGCTGTTTTTGAAGCCTCTGTGACTTAATTCTCCTTTTCAAATCCGTATTCTGCAAAAAAAACCTGGGTGCTTGACTAAGGAGGAGAGCTTGATTACTGAGAAAAGGGGTCTTTTGTAGGCGAATGAGATGAACATGTTTTTTTTTTCAACTTTAACAGTTGGAACAGTCTCTGAATCCCAAGCGAGCCTCAATTAAGGACTTGCTGGGATAAATAGAAGGAAAGTAACAGTGTTAAGATCCATTCATTGCCATGCCAGGCTTCCTATCTTGGTGTTTGTCCAATATATGAGGCTGGGCTTGGAGGAGCTGCTGTGTGCTCTGTGAAGGAGGTCCACGGCTCTTTACTCAGCCAAGTTTTCTGTTGGAAAAAAGTCACAGCGTGGTCACCCCAAATAGACCGAATGTTCAAGAAAAGCCACAGTTACAGCCTTTTGCTATTTCCATCAAGATCCAGGCCTTGTGTGACTCTCTTCACTGACTCACCAGAGTGTGTGACTCTTAACAATAGTGTGCAAGACTGGGCATGTTTCTTCTTGAAAGTTTCCGAGACAGAAAAACTTAAAACAGCTGGATAAAAGTGTCTCTGGAGATTCTCAGTCCTCCAGGTCCTGGTTGTCTCAAAAGTGCTTTTTTTCCCCCCCAGGAGGCAACGACTTTTTCTTTTTTCTTTTGAAGATGTTCCCCTTCTCATTCAAGAAGCTTCTTCGCCTCTGACTTGGATGGTGGAGAATGGAAGGATTTATATTCCTTGCAGACAAGCCGGTCATTTGCATCCCATTTTGAGGGAAGCAACCTCCAAGTGGCCTCAATAACCCTGCGAAAGGTTGCAAATGGCCAACTGTCTGCAAGGAATGTAAATCCTTCCATTCCCCACCACCATCCAGCCAGAGCTGACGAAGCCTCTTGGATGAAAAGCAAAACGTCTTCAAAGAAAACGCAAGGAAGTCCAGTGGCCTCTTGAAAAAAAAAGGCACCTTTGGATAAAAAGCTGGATAAAAAAGTATTTTATGTCTCTGAAGACTCTCAGTTCCCGAGTACCTGGGCCTTGAGCAGCAAAAGAAAAAATTTAAAGGTCTCTGTTTCCGTAGATAGAAGAACCAGCCTAAAAGTATTCATATAGTACAAAAGCTGAGTTGTTTTAGCAGGCCGGATCAAATTTCAAAACGTTAGAATAACAAGAGTTGGAAGGGACCTTGGAGGTCTTCTAGCAATAGCAATAGCAATAGCAGTAGACTTATATACCGCTTCATAGGGCTTTCAGCCTTCTCTAAGTGGTTTACAGAGAGTCAGCATATTGCCCCCAACAATCTGGGTCCTCATTTTACCCACCTCGGAAGGATGGAAGGCTGAGTCAACCCTGAGTCAGTGAGATTTGAACCACTGACCTGCTGATCTAGCAGTAGCCTGCAGTGCTGCATTTAACCACTGCGCCACCTTGGCTCTTGTCCAACCCTCTGCTCAGGCAGGAAAGGCATGTAATCTTTCAGGTTGTGTAACCTGTAAATTGTAATATTCAGTCCTGCCGTGTTTCATGGAGAACGGTCTTTTGGATGAAGAGTTGAAGCGCTTGCAATTTCAATCTGCCACGTTTTATAAAACGCTTTTGTGGAAATTACGTTGTAGGAAGTTAGCACCCAGCTGAACCCAGAAGGACATTTCTTCCAACAGTATATTTTGTAAATATATAATTCACAATTTTGTAGATATGTAAGTATATCTTTTCATGTGACAACACTGAGGAAATGACACTTGGCTACGATGTAAAATAGTGAGTATGCAGCTTGTATAACAGTGTAAATGTGCTGTCCCCTCAAAATAACGCAACACACAGCCGTTTAATGTCTAAACTGCTGGCAAGGTATACTTAAAATATAGATAAAATGTGAGGGGGTGTACTCACTTCTGTGATATACTCTGTGTGTGTGTGTGTATTCACACACACACAACTTTTCTGCATGTCTGGAGGGCATGATTCAAAGCCATTTCTGCAGTATAGATAATTTCTGTGTTTAATGCAATAATGGTGTAGACTAGTATAGCAATAGCAGTTAGACTTATATACCGCTTCATAGGGCTTTCAGCCCCCTCTAAGCGGTTTACAGAGTCAGCATATCGCCCCCACAGTCTGGGTCCTCATTTTACCCACCTCGGAAGGATGGAAGGCTGAGTCAACCTTGAGCCGGTGAGATTAGCAATAGCAATAGCAGTTAGACTTATATAGCGCTTCATAGGGCTATCAGCCCTCTCTAAGCGGTTTACAGAGTCAGCATATCGCCCCCAACAACAATCCGGGTCCTCATTTCACCCACCTCGGAAGGATGGAAGGCTGAGTCAACCCTGAGCCGGTGAGATTTGAACCGCCGAACTGTAGTCAGCTGAAGTAGCCTGCAGTGCTGCATTTAACCACTGCGCCACCTCGGCTCTAATAAGGGTGTCAAGTATTAGAGTCACAAACACACAACCTGACACACTTTCTTTGCAAAGAAAAATGCTTCCCCCCCAAATCTCTAGATTTTCACAAATGCAGCTTGAGATCCCATTTTCTGAAAATTTCTACCCAATCCCACACGCGATATTCAGGATAAACTAACCGATGTTAGTTTTGAAATACTCCTTGTGAGAAGGTTTCTCTTTATTTACACACACGTACTTCTTTTCTATTTTAAAAAAAAATACTGAAATGGTTTACCACAATTTTAAAAGATGTCACAAAATCAAAAAGACTCCGGAGGAGGCTTATTGGGCAGCAAAGATCAGTGTTTGAAAGCCACCTGGGGAATTTTGGGCAGGTTTGAATTCACCCTGAAAGGCAGAGTTGAGAACAGATGGGGGGGGGGACGTTAAATGGGCAGAAGCTCCTATTCCACATCCTTCAGCTACTAGAACAGAAAAGAATTCCTCCAGATAGGATGTAAAAGGATATTCCATATTTCAGTAAGAAATCACTCCCAAAATTTACATCATTGGAAGCAGCGTCTTTAGCCCAGCTTATTCCTGCTGCTGAGAAAGAAATTTCAGGTGCTACTGACAATAACGTTACTACTACCCTACCAGCAATAGAAGAGAGTTACTACAATCCTGCCACCAATAGAAGAGAGTTACTACAATCCTGCCACCAATAGAGATAATTACTACAATCCTACCAATAGACGTTGTGTTACACTCCTATCACCAATGAGAGATAGCGTTACTACAACCCTACCACCAATAGAGAATTGTAACCCTACCACCAATAGAAGAGGTAGCGTTACTACAACCCTATCACCAATAGAAAAGAGTGTTACTACAACCCTATCACCAATAGAAGAGTGTTACTACAACCCTATCACCAATAGAAGAGATAGCGTTACTACAACCCTATCACCAATAGAAGAGAGTATTACTACAACCAGTAGAGTATTACTACAACCCTGCCACCAATAGAAGAGACAACACTGCCAATAGAAAACATAGCGTTACTTACAACCCTACCACCAATAGAAGAAAGACAGTGTTACTATAACCCTGTCGCCAAGAGAAGAGACAGCCTTACTACAATCCTACCACCAATAGAAGAGACTTCTGGGTCATAACTCCCTTTGCTGATCCTCCAATCAATATAGTTACACTAAAGAGGTAGGTGCAATTCTGATCAATTATTTGTAGCTCGCCCCATTGTAAGCGCCATGTCACCCAGCCAGTTTATCTGCATCTCAAAGCTACAGATGTCAATGTTAATCTTGGTTTTATTAGATCTTGGGGAAGAGCTGGAGACAAAGCCACTGGGTTTTGTGTTTTAAGTGTTGCTGTGTGATGCAGATTTACTCATAATAGGAGATTTGATTTCAATAGCCTCCTTCCAAGGGTCAAAGACTGCCATCAAGAAATCTCTCTTATCTGTAAGGCTGCAGGCCTCAAGTGTCTTCCTTGAACTCAATCTGGTTTCATGGTAATCCCTCATCTCCTTTTGCCTTTGCCTTAAGCCCAGCATATCCAAGAGGGGGGGGGGGGCATCCCACAGCTTGCCACCCTTTTTCTGAAGAGCAAAAGGCGAAACCAATTTTACTGTACCAACTTGGGGCTCCTGAGGCCTGTGGCTAGACAAATATCCCTCTTTTAACGGGACACACAACATTTTCTTAAGTCATAGAATCAAACTTTTTTTAAAAAAAAAACCAGTTGGCTTAAAAATTACTTACGGACTTGAACGCTCCGTGCAAAACATAAAAAAACCAGTTGTTTAAATCACAGCTGCTTGTGGAAGCTCTCGAATGATAAATACACAGGAAATAGCAATAGCAGTAGACTTATATACCGCTTCATAGGGCTTTCAGGCCTCTCTAAGCGGTTTACAGAGAGTCAGCCTATTGCCCCCAACAATCTGGGTCCTCATTTTTACCCACCTCGGAAGGATGGAAGGCTGAGTCAACCCTGAACCGGTGAGATTTGAACCGCTGAACTGCTGATCTAGCAGTAGCCTGCAGTGCTGCATTTAACCACTGCGCCACCTGCACTGTTCTAATAGTGGGGGGGGGGGGAAGCTTCCCAATAACACAACTAACACACAATTGCCTGATGAACCTATCTGGAGACAATTAAGATTGCTGTGTAGAGAGACAATACATCTGCTGCAATAAAAGTGTGGGTCTTGTGTGTTTTCCAGCTATGTTCCTGTTTTGTAAGGAGTTGTGAAGTTCGCCCCTTGCTGCTCTGGAGTTTTTAATCTAGCTTCTTGCTGATTTAATCCAGGATCTGGAAAAGAGATTTTTTTTCCCCCTCTCTTTTGTTTAGCTGGCTTTGGCACTCAGGTTTTTTATCTTTCTTCTCAAACTCTTTTCTGTCTCAAGCCGAAAGGGAAGATTGTGGAGAAATCTCCCTACGTGTATGTCCTTTAGCCAGGCCAGGGTTGAGAAGGTTCCTACTTGAGACTGCAGGAAGTTAGCACCCAGTTCTCTCCTAGAAAATGAGATATTTTAGGAAATATTAAAAGGGCAGAATATTTTCCCCCAAAGGCAGGCAGAAACTCATTCCGCCCCCACCTTTGTCAATGGGCCATTAAAAGGCCTTGGGCCAGCCTACTCTACATAACAAAGACATACCTCCTTCAGGCAGACCCCATCTGCAACAGAAAGGCTATTCCCCCATCCCATGATACCTTCTTGGGAAATAGTTTTCAAAGGTGTAGCTGTGTCATTTGCAACCAAAAACACAACCCTAAAGGCAAACAATTTGTAGAATAAATGTATTCATTCGTCTTTAAAGTATTATCAAGATTTCTCTATTGTTCAATACACGGCTGACTCAAGAGGCTGGTTGTAATAGGATTAAATTCAGCCCGGGATGAAATAAAACTTCTACTCGATTTATCAACATGATTATATATATTTTTTTATAAAATGCAAGAAGTTACCAGAAAAGGCCATATGTTAAAAACCCAAATACAAGTTTATTCTATAAATAATTTGTATGCAATAAACATACCACAAAAAAAAATTAGGTAGCATTCCAGAAAAAACCTTTTAAAAGCCATGAAGACAGGGGTTGATTAGAAAAGCTTACTCTTTTAATGGTGAAGGGTTTTTTGTTTTTTTTCCTGCTTTCAAAGTTGAGTCCTGACTGCTAATCGCTTTTATCTTCGTTTTGATAATGCCTGTATTCCGGCTTCAATTCCCAAGTACTTTTGTGCGGCCCCTTAAAATTGTAGATGCCAATTTCTCTCAAAATTTCCTTTAAATAGATCTGAAAGAAAGCAAGAGAGATTGATTAAACAAGGTTATGAATGCGGGATGTTCGTTATGTTGAATTCAACCAGTCCCCTATTCCAGACCAAAGACCCATCTCCCTTCAAAGACATTTACATTTACACCAAGTCGAAGGGGCAGGTTAATTCAGTTTTCTCCTTTGCCCTCTGAATTAAAGTGGGGGGTTTGGTGGGGGGGAAGGAAGTTGAGAAAAGTGTTTTCTATACCCGTATTGAAGCTGGTGAGCTCAGCAGCTCATCATACTTCATTATCAACATCACACTTTGTTATTAATTATCAACAGGATATAAGCTTCACCCAAATCACCCATAATTCGGATGACAGGGTATCAAACTGTTACAGGTGGTTGGTGTGGAATATCTCTATCTATCTATCTATCTATCTATCTATCTATCTATCTATCTATCTATCTATCTATCTATCTATCTATCTATCTATCTCTATCTATCTATCTATCTCTATCTATCTATCTATCTATCTATCTATCTCTATCTATCTCTATCTATCTATCTATCTATCTATCTATCGTATCTGTATCTGTATCTGTATCTGTATCTGTATCTGTATCTGTATATATATCTGTCTGTCTTTCTGTCTGTCTGTCTGTATGTATGTATTGTGTCACAACCACAAACCCATATTTGGGCATACCAGGGGTTGTGACACAATACATACCTATTTCCCTGGCCTAGCTGATAAAGGAAGAGAGCCTGTGGCTTAGTGGCTAATATAACTACCTGATATGTAATACAGCCCAGGTTCGATTCCCAGTAAGGGTATGGCTAGCTGATGAGAGCTAAATAGCTTGAAATAGATCTATACTAGTCTCCCTTTATTTATTTATCAGCACAAATGCAACATATACATATACATAAACAAACATCTCAGGGGTTGCCACAAAGAAGAGGGAGTCAAGCTATTCTCCAAAGCACCAGCAGAAGAAGCAATGGGTGGAAACTAAACAAGGAGAGAAGCAACTTAGAACTAAGGAGAAAATTCCTGCCAATGAGAACAATTAACCGGTGGAACTGCTTGCCTCCAGATGTTTTGAATGCTCCAACATTGGAAGTTTTTAAGAAGAGATTGGAGAGCCGTTTGTCTGAAATGATATAGGTCTTCCTGCCTGGGGTTGGACTAGAAGACCTCCAAAGCCTTAATTGTTCTATTTTCTATATATTTCTATTTACTGCAATAAAAATTACAGAATAACAGAGTTTTGAAGTTGCCTTCAACAACTTTTGAATGCAATTTGTTGATTGTTCTCACTGTCAAAAAAAAAAGTCTACCTTAGGTTGAATCTCTTTTCAATTTAAAATTGAGACATCTCTTTTTTTTTTTTTAAATAAAATAAAGTCGTTAACATGTTAGCACAACTTTTAATGTGACTAGCTATATTTTTCTAAAAAATAATGAGAATATAATTCTGTTAAGCCAGAGGCTTTCATCCTGCCTGCAATGGAGCTAAAATGATGATGATGATGATGATGATGATGATGATGATGATGATGATGATGCCAGATATAAATCTCTATAACATCTGGCTTCATCGAAGCCAGCTGGATCTTCATGGTAAGCACTTCCTCTGCCCGTTTACAGAACAGTTGCAGATTCAATGCAGCAAACACTTCAGATGTGTGAGCTCTGCGTGTCTCAGCTCTCCAAATATTTAAAGCAGTTTGTCCCCTTTAACAATTTGAACAAATAGCAATAGCAGTTAGACTTATCTACCGCTTCATGGGGCTTTCAGCCCTCTCTAAGCGGTTTACAGAGTCAGCATATTGCCCCCAACAACAATCTGGGTCCTCATTTCACCCACCTCGGAAGGATGGAAGGCTGAGTCAACCTTGAGCCGGTGAGATTAGAACCGCTGAACTGCAGATAACAGTCAGCTGAAGTGGCCTGCAGTACTGCACCCTAACCACTGCACCCTAACCACTGCACCACCTCAAAGCAGTTAAAGGACAAATGCAATCTGCAAATATTGCTCACACACAGTATCGCAACAACCCCCACGAGGGGGCAGCAATTGACCACATGAGTCCAAAATAAAAATTTTGTTGACCAAGAAGAGAAAAGAATCTTCTTCAAAGGAGAAACCGAACAATCAAGATCAAGGGAGGCAGTAATATTACTCTATAAAGCCTTGGAAAGGCCACACCTGGAATCCTGCATCCAATTTTGGTCACTAGAGCAATAAAAAAGACGTGGAGACTCTGGAAAGAGTGCAGAGAAGAGCAACAAAGAGGATGAGGGGACTGGAAGCTAAAACACACGAAGAACGGTTGCAAGAACTGGATATGTTCTAGTCGAGTGTAGTGAAAATGAGGGATGACATGATAGCAGCCTTCCAATATTTGAGGGGCTGCTCCAGAGAGGAAGGGGTCAAACTATTTCCAAAGGCACCTGAAGGCCAGACAAGGAATAATGGATGGAAATTGAACAAGGAGAGATTCAACCTGGAAATAAGGAGAAATTTTCTGACAGTGAGAACCATCAACCCATGGAACAGAAGTTGCCTTCAAAAGTTGTGGGAGCTTCATCCCTGGAAACTTTCAAGAAGAGACTGGACTGCCGTCGGTCAGGAATGGTGTAAGGTCTCCTGCTTGGGCGGGAGGGGGGTTTGGACTAGATGACCTACAGGGTCCCTTCCATCTCTGTCAATCTGAATCTAACTAAGAGGATGAGGGGACTGGAGGCTAAAACATATGAAGAACGGTTGCAGAAACTGGGCCTGGCTAGTCTAGGGAAGAGAAGGACCAGGGATGACATGATAGCAGCCTTCCAATATTTGAGGGGCTGCCACAGAGAGGAGGGGGTCAAGCTATTCTCCAAAGCACCGGAAGGCCAGACAAGGAATCATGGATGGAAACTGAACAAGGAAAGATTCAGCCTAGAAATAAGGAGGAGTTTTCTGAGAGTGAGAACAATCAACCCATGGAAGAGAAGTTGCCTTCGGAAGTTGTGGGAGCTTCATCTCTGGAGGCTTTCAAGAAGAGGCTGGACTGCCCTCTGTCAGAAATGGTGTAGGCTCTCCTGCTTGGGTGGGGGGTTGGACTAGAGGACCTCCAAGGTCCCTTCCAACTCTTTTAATCTGTACCTGTCTGGGCATCCTTGTTCTTTTTCCCAGCTCTGAATGTCTGTTTGGGGCTTCTTCGGACTGAACTGGGGTAGGGGATAGCGAGACCATCCTACTCAAAAGAAAACTTCACACAGCTCGGTACGTCCTCGGCACGTCTAGATGGATGAAAAAAAGAAGCACGGGGGGGGGGGGCATGAGAACAGCCTTCCGGTATTTGGGGGGCTGCCACAAGGTCAACTTAGTCCCCAAAGCAAGAATGGATGGAAAGAAGGGGGGGGAACTACACAAGGAGAGAAGCAACATGGAATTAAGGAGAATTTCCCTGACAAATGGGAACAATTAACCGGTGGAACCGCTTGCCACCAGAAGTCGTGGGTGCTCCATCACTGGAGGTTTTTAAGAAGAGACTGGACATTTGTGCAATCATCTGCCCGTGATGGAATAACGGGGTAGGACTAGAAGACCTCCAAGCCCTTTCCTGTGTTTCTATCAGTCTATTATCTTCCCCTACCAATATAAATGCAGGAAGGTCCATACGAATAAATCATTAAAGCATCTCTTTTGTTAATAAGGTTTTAAAGGTTTTGCAAATAAGGTTTTAAAGAAGAAACTGGACAGCCAGAATGGCCCAGGCTCTCCTGCTTGAGTGGAGGGTTGGGCCAGAAGACCTCCAAGGTCTCTTCCAACTCTCTCATTCGAATTTCAGCAGGGCTGGGAATTATTGATTCTCATAAGTCCTTCTCCTCTCTTTCTCTTCTCTCTCTCTCTTCTCTCTCTTCTCTCTCTCTCTTCTCTCTCCTTCTCCTCTCTTTCTCTCCCTCCCTCCTTCCCCTCTTTCTCTCTCTCTTTCTGTGTCTATGTCTCTCTCCTTCTCTCTCTCTCTCTCTTCTCTCTCCTTCTCCTCTCTTTCTCTTCTCTCTCTCTCTTCTCTCTCTCCCTCCCTCCTTCCCCTCTTTCTCTCTCTCTTTCTGTGTCTTTCTGTCTCTCTTTCTCCTTCTCTCTCTCTTTCTCCTCTCTCCTTCTCCTCTTTCTCTTCTCTCTCTCCTCTCTCCCTCCCTCCTTACCCCCCCTCTCTCTTTCAGTGTTTTTCTATGTCTCTATTTCTCCTTCTCTCTCTCCTCCTCCTCCTTTCTCTCTCCTCCCCTCCTTGTATCTTTCTCTTTGTGTGTATGTCTCTTTTCTTTCTCTGTCTTTCTCTCCCCCCCTCCCCCCTCTCATGGCTGGCTTCCTCTACTTCTATTTTCCTCTGTAGTCAAACAGGGTTTTGTTGGTATCAAAGAAAAGGAAAGACGGAAACAATGGGATGAAACCAGTAATTAAGAGGAACTGATTAATTAAAGGACATTTCAATTGCCTGGCCTCACCAGGCAGGAAAAAAAATACACTTAGAAGGAAATGTACTTTCCAGAGGAGGCACCTCCCAATTTAAAGACGTTGGAGCTGCCACTGTGTGTTTTGAGTAAAACATATACTTAATAAACAGACCTGTATTTATCACTTGCTTAGATTTATGTCCCTGTCACAACTAAGGGATCAACACTCGGTTGATTTAGGAAAAAAAAAGAATATCACCTGCACTTTTGGGAAAATGAGGAGGAAGAGGAGGAGGAGGGAGGAAGGAGGAGGAGGGAGGAGGAGGAAGGAAAAAGAGGGGAAGGAGAAGGGAGGAAAGAAAAAGAGAAGTTAAAAGAAGGAGAGGAGGAGAAGGAGAAGGGAGGAAGAGAAGGAGAAGGGGAGAAGGAGAAGCAGGAAGAAAGGAGGAGGAGGAGAAGGAGGAAGAGAAGGGAGGAAGGAAAAAGAGGAGAAAGAAGAGGAGGAGAAGGGAGGAAGGAAAAAGAGAAGGAGAAAGAAGAGGAAGAAGAGAAGGGAGGAAGGGAAAAGAGAAGGAGAAAGAAGAGGAGGAAGAGAAGGGAGGAAGGAAAAAGAGAAGGAGAAAGAAGAAGAAGAGAAGGGAGGAAGGAAAAAGAGGAGAAAGAAGAGGAGGAAGAGAAGGGAGGAAGGAAAAAGAGGAGAAAGAAGAGGAGGAGAAGGGAGGAAGGAAAAAGAGAAGGAGAAAGAAGAGGAGGAAGAGAAGGGAGGAAGGAAAAAGAGAAGGAGAAAGAAGAGGAGGAGGAGAAGGGAAGGAAAAAGAGAAGGAGAAAGGAAGAAGAGAAGGGAGGAAGGAAAAAGAGGAGAAAGAAGAGGAGGAGAAGGGAGGAAGGAAAAAGAGAAGGAGAAAGAAGAGGAAGAAGAGAAGGGAGGAAGGGAAAAGAGAAGGAGAAAGAAGAGGAGGAAGAGAAGGGAGGAAGGAAAAAGAGAAGGAGAAAGAAGAAGAAGAGAAGGGAGGAAGGAAAAAGAGGAGAAAGAAGAGGAGGAAGAGAAGGGAGGAAGGAAAAAAGAGGAGAAAGAAGAGGAGGAAGAGAAGGGAGGAAGGAAAAAGAGAAGGAGAAAGAAGAGGAGGAAGAGAAGGGAGGAAGGAAAAAGAGAAGGAGAAAGAAGAGGAGGAGGAGAAGGGAAGGAAAAAGAGAAGGAGAAAGGAAGAAGAGAAGGGAGGAAGGAAAAAGAGGAGAAAGAAGAGGAGGAAGAGAAGGGAGGAAGGAAAAAGAGAAAGAGAAAGAAGAGGAAGAAGAGAAGGGAGGAAGGAGAAAGAGAAGGAGAAAGAAGAGGAGGAAGAGAAGGGAGGAAGGAAAAAGAGAAAGAGAAAGAAGAGGAAGAAGAGAAGGGAGGAAGGAGAAAGAGAAGGAGAAAGAAGAGGAAGAAGAGAAGGGAGGAATCATCATGATCTCAAAGGCCACGGATGATGAAGGCAGGAGAGCATGGAAAGAGGAAGATGAATGGTCTCACATGGGATGGCAGAGCCAGACTAGACAAACTCATGGAGGAACAACCAAATCCCAGAGTTACACGATTCCCTTGTGCGACTTTTCGACCAGCGGAGTCCAGGGGGAAAGTTGGGTTCGCTTAACGACCAGGTGACTAACTTCACAACGTCGGGGATTCGCTTAACAAATGTGGCAAGAAAGGGACAAAAAAAAAAAAATAGGACAAAATCCGCTTCACCAAATTTTCCTCCCCTTGTCAACACAATTCCTTGTGTCTTACTACGTGTCTTACACAAGGTGTAAAGTTCCCGAATCACGGCTTGTCTCCTTCCAAAGAGTCAGTCAAAAGGGAGACAGGGGGGGAAATGGGAGAACTTGGGATACGGCAGCCTTTCTTTCTCTCTGTCCATCCTTCGAAATTAACTTTCTGTTTCTTTATCCATTAAAAAATTAAATCCATTAAAACCGGCTCTCTCCAGTCAAATCCCTCCCACACCCACTCCTCTCTCCTTGCCTTCCTACAGAGAGGAGCAAAACCCAACATCTGCCATGGAGGAACAAAGCAATTAGTAGCGTCTCCCTTTGTAGGAGGCGAAGGAGTTTTGAGGCCGGGAGACGCTGTTTTCGGTGTCTAGAACTAAAATAAGTATCGGTGGTTTTTGACTTCTCCAGAGCAACCGGCTCGCAGCTGCGGGAGAAACCTTTCAATAGATAGCGGACGGATTCCTAAACAGTTACTCCTTCGAGGCGGAAGCGGCCAGGGGAACGGATGCAAAATACACGGTGTAACTGAGGTGTAACTAAGCCGATGCCACTGGAAGGAATTTGTAGAAAGGAACCCGCTCTATGGATTTCTTTGCCAGCTGTTAAGTTGTGGCGATGAACTTTCCCATGGTGACAATGTGACATCATCTACGGATGTTTTCGAATCAGGGTGCTGGAAGAGGCAGGGGGGTTGGACTAGATGACCTCTGAGGCCCCTTCCAGCCCTAGGTTTCTATGCAATTCTATGATTCCTCTTTTCCAACACGGAACATAATTTCGTTGAGAGTCCCCTGGACTGCAAGGAGATTTTACAGAATGTGACTCTCGTTTGAAGTTACTTTTCTTGACAAAATAACAGGTTAACAGAGTTGGGACCTTGGAGGTCTTCTAGTCCAACCCCTCCACCCGAGCAGGAGACCCTACACCGTTTCTGACACACGGCAGATGTTCAGTCTCTTCCTGAAAGCCTCCAGGGATGAAGCTCCCACAACTTCCGAAGGCAACTTCTGTTCCAAGGGTTGATTGTTCTCACGGTCAGGAAATTCCTCCTTATTTCCAGGTTGAATCTCTTTTCAAATTAAAACTGAACGTTTTAAAAATATCTGTCCAGCTTTAAGAAGGAGAGAAGCAACCTAGAACCGAGGAGACTATTCTGGACAGCTAGAACAATCAGTGGAACAGCCGTAAGTTGTGGGTGCCTCCATCACTGAAGGTTTTCAAGAAAAAGATTGGACATTCATTTGACCCGGGATGGAGTAAAGTTTCCTGCCTTAGGCAGGGGGTTGGACTAGATGACCTCTCAGGCCCCTTCCAGCCCTAGGTTTCTATGCAATTCTATGATTCCTCTTTTCCAACACGGAACATAATTTGTTCTTGCAGCTGTCGGTTTATACTTTGGTAAACTGTGATATTTTTCATTTATGTTTTCTGGGATGGCACCCAATAAAGCTATTTGTGGTTTCAGCTCATGTGTTTGTTTTATTTTTTTTTAGCACTGACTTACCACTGGCTGTTTGGTTATATCCACCAAGTCTTTGATGTTGTAATACTGGTGTTTCTCAAAAGCAGAAAATAGCATGTCCAGCACTTGCTGCTTTTCAGCGCGGGCTCTCTTTCCATCTTCTTTTTTCTTCTTGTCATACTCAATCTATTGATTAAAATAACAGAAGAAGGAAAAAAATACACATTTTCAAGCTAGTTCGGGAACATTGTTTAAACGCAACAAGAAGAGATAGATAGATAGATAGATAGATAGATAGATAGAAGATAGATAGATAGATAGATAGATAGATAGATAGATAGATAGATAGATAGATAGATAACCATATACTATGTGGTATGAAATGAGTGGTACAAATGGCTAGAGAACAGTTGTAAAGTTTAAGGAAAGACTAAATGGAGAGAAATTCCCTACTCTATTCCATTCCATTCCATTTTCTATTCTATTCTATTCTACTCCATTCCATATTCTATTCTATTCTACTCCATTCCATTCCATATTCTATTCTATTCTATGCCATTCCCTATTCTAATCTATTCCCTTCATTATTCTATTCTATTCTACTCCATTCCATTTCCTATTCTATTCCATTCTATTCCATTCCATTCCCTATTCTAATCTATTCCCTTCCTTATTCTATTCTATTCTACTCCATTCCATTCCCTATTCTAATCTATTCCCTTCCTTATTCTATTCTATTCTATTCTACTCCATTCCATTCCATATTCTATTCTATTCCATTCCATTTCCTATTCTATTCCATCTCATTCCATTCCATTCCCTATTCTAATCTGTTCCCTTCCTTATTCTATTCTATTCTATTCTACTCCATTCCATTCCATATTCTATTCTATTCCATTCCATTTCCTATTCTATTCCATCTCATTCCATTCCATTCCCTATTCTAATCTGTTCCCTTCCTTATTCTATTCCATTCCATTCCATTCCATTCCCTATTCTAATCTATTCCATTCCATTCTATCCATCATCTCATTTCTATTCTATTCTATTCCACTGAGCGTCAGTCGAAGGAGCAGAAGGAAAAAGGCTAGAAGCAACTCACGTTGTACTGATGATTAGAGACGGGTTTGTAATTGGTGGTGACGGCCTTGTCCAGCTGCATGGTCCAGCTGACGGGCTTGGAGGATTCCTCTATCTGCAGCCTGAAGGAAGAAAGGGCAAAGTCAGAGAAGACACCAAGAAGGGAGCCTCCTTCCGTGCATCGTCCCGATTGTCTTAAAAAAACAATGCAGATCAAAGAGCAAATCCGTCAAGGGTAATAACATAACTTTTCGGATGAGGCCTTGGAGGCCTTTTTCGGAGGAGGAGGAGGAGGAGGAGGAGGAGGAGGAGGAGAGGAGGAGGAGGAGGAGGAGGAAGGCGCCATGAAATAAACCTTACACAGTTATTACCGCTAGATGGGAACATTGATTTCTTACAGATAAACAACTCAGCGGAAGCAGCAGAGAAACGTGTGACATAGACACAGGCCCCCGTAAAATCTCTCTTTCGGGCATCTTTGAGAACAAAGCAATTGTCACTTTACAGCAAGTGGTTCCCAAACTTGGCAACTTTAAGACTTGTGGACTTCAACTCCCAGAATTCTCCAGCCAGCTCTGGAGAATTGGATTTGAAAGAGACACCTATAACAATAGAAAAAGAAAGGAAGGGAAGAAGAAGGAAGGAGAGGAGGGGAGGAAGGAAGTAGGGAATGGAGGGACGAAGGAAAGGAAAGAAGTGGAGGGTGGAAGAGAGAGAGAGGGAGAGAGAAGGAGAGATAGTAGGAGAGGAAGAAGAAATGTGGAGGAGAGGTAGGGGAAGAAGAAAGAAGTAAGGAGAGATGGGTGGAAGGGAGAGAAAGAGAAGGAGAGGAGGGAGGAAGAGAGAAAAAGAGAAGGAGAGAGAGTAGGAAGGAGAAGAAAGAGGGTAGAAGTAGAGGAGAAATAAGGGAAGGAAGAAGGGGAAGGAGAGGAGGAAGGAAGTAGGTAGAGAAGGAAAGGGGGGAGAAAAGAAAAGAAAGAGAAAATAAGGTGGTGTCATAGCAGGTGTGAAGGACGGTAAACAATACATTCCAAATTATACTTTATATCCTTTTAAATGGAATAATAATAAAACTATGTGAAGTTGCCAAGTTTGGGAACCACTGAAAAATGCATGAAAAATGTTAAGAAACGCTAAGATTCCTGTGGTGCCATCAACCTGTGGAAGAGAGAAGTCTTTGGGACTGCAAGCTCCCCTAGAATATTTTAGCGTGATCTTTCCCAACGGTGCTTTTTCCAAAAGGCAACTGGACTTTCCTGGTTTTCTCCTTGAAGATCTTTCGCTTCTCATCCAAGAAGCTTCTTCAGAGCCGAAGACATTTCGCTTCTTGTAGACACACTCTTAAAAGACAGAAGTTGCAATGGAAATTGCATCAACAGTGCGACGGTGAACTGCTCCATGCTCACATTATTAATAACAATGGCAAAAAAAAGGGGGGGGATGAAGAACTTCTTTCGGCATCAGGCTAGGAAACTGGGCAACGGTGAGTTCTAGTTCTGCCTTAGGTGAAAGGTCAGCTGCATGATCTTGGCTCTGTCATTTCCCTTAGCCTATCGGGCCCACACCAAGAGAGGAAGCATTGAGGTCCAATCAAGTCCAATCCTTTATTCACTCACGCCCAACAGACAGAATCGTGCCGAAGTAAAGCTATAACTTTCTAACCTACTAGATTGAATTGAATTGAATTTATTATATTTCTATGCCGCCCTTTTCCCAGAAGGGACTCAGGGCGGCTCACAGCCCAAGTCAGGGAGGGGGGGATAGGGGATACAAATAGGGGGAAAAAGACATAGACAAACAATACCACAATTTTAAAAACAACTCAACAGGCACACCATTCGAGCGGGGACAGGAAGTCATCAGCCCCAGGCCTGTCGGAACAGCCAGGTTTTAAGGGCTTTGCGGAAAGCCTGGAGGGTGGTGAGGGTCCGAATCTCCACGGGGGAGTTCGTTCCAGAGGGCTGGAGCAGCCACAGAGAAGGCCCTCCTCCGGGTTCAGAGATCAGAGTTCCCCAACCTTTCTGGCTTGGTGACCGGGAGTGGAGGAAGGTGGAGAAGGAGGGTGATTTTGGGGGGAGGGAAAGGCACATGCACACATGCGTGTGGACACGTGTTGCCCACGGGAATGGTGATGCAAGAAAACTGTCCCACATTTATTTGGCGTAATGCTGTCGAACCAGCCATACGTGAGTCCCAACAAAGTTGGTTCTGAAAAGTTAGTCCTGAAAAAGGTAAAAAAGGAAGTCCCAGTTTCTGTGCAGAAAACAAACACGAACAGGACCAAAGATGCAAAAGAATCTTTTGTTCTTGTTTTTGGACGTGCCGTTATTGTGTGCCGCAGTAGACGGAACACGAAAGGCATCTCAGAAACTGCCAAGAGGAAGAATCGGGCGTTTTCCGAACTGCGAGAAGAAGGACGGAACCTTCTTGGGAAAATGACTCAGTTTTCAAAAGGAGAATTAAGCTTTTCTCTGCTGCCTCCTCTGCCTTTTTCAAATGACGGCTTCGGCTTTTTATTCAGACACCGAGAAAATGGCTGGAAGGTTTGATTGTGGGCCAGCAATATGGTTCAAATGAAAATAGCAATAGCAATAGCAATAGCAGTTAGACTTATATACCGCTTCATAGGGCTTTCAGCCCTCTCTAAGCGGTTACAGAGTCAGCATTTCGGTCATAAATAGAGGACCACCTGTGCACTATTATGGACCAACAAAAGCCGAAAGGCCTGATGTGGGTCTCTGCCCTTATCTCCTAGTTTAGCATTTTGATTCAGTTACAAGATGAAATAAGATGCAAAATACAAAAATAAACAGGAGAAAGGTGGGGAGAAGAAGAGAAGCGAGGAAGAATAAGAAAAGGAGAAAGGAAAAGAAAGAAATGACTTCCTTCTCTGTCGCATTAAGGCGTTAACATCAAACCACAACTTTCAACAAGCCATTTCTATAAAGATCTATCAATCTAATAATTAGGTAAATTACTGCACATATGTGCTACTCGTTCCTGACTCTAGGGGGCGGTGCTCATCTCCGTTTCAAAGCCGAAGAGCCAGCGCTGTCCGAAGACGTCTCCTTGTTCATGTGGCCAGCATGACTCAATGCCGAAGGTGCATGAAACACTGTTCCCTTCCTCCCAAAGATGGTTCCTATTTTTCTACTTGCATTTTTTACCTGCTTTCGAACTGCTAGGTTGGCAGAAGCAGGGACAAGTCACGGGAGCTCACTCCGTTACGCGGCGCTAGGGATTTGAACCACCGAACGGCCGAACTTTCTCATCAACAAGCTAATTTCATTCTTTTCCCCTTCGAGCATAAAGTTCACAAGTGGTTTCCATCTGTTATTATCTCCTAAGGAGATGCCCCGAAAGACCTTCTCGGTGGATAAAATCAGGAATATTTCTCCCTCCGGGGGAAAAATATATATATATATATATATATAAAAAAGGGTTTTAGGATTTCAGAAAGCAAAAAAATGCTTCAAAAGCCACGATATCCTTTATACCTCCGAAGCTCGCCGTCCAGATTGAGCAGTGAGTCATTAAACGGCTCCTATTTTCCCTGACTTTTATGATAAAGGATAACAGGCATCTGTTCCCGCGGCTGAGTTCTCGGCGTGATGCATCCAAGCTGCAATGGGATTGAACAATGCCAGGAGTGTATTTCCTTCCCAATTGAGTGTATTTGAGGAGGGAGGGGGGGCACTTGTCGACAGGGAAAGGGGGGGGGGAGAACTCAATTAAGTCCCCCCCCCTTTCTGAAAAACTTCGAAGAACACCAAATTTTATACTGGGAATTAGCAACAGCGTCTCTCAAAAAAAAAAGAAAGGCGGGGGGAGGAGGAAAAAAAATAAGATTACATATTGATATTAGCGGATGTAAAAATAGAGGCGTGGGGATAAAACGCATCGGCTACAGAAAGAAGATGACAGCTTTTAATGAAGAGGCTACAAATCTCACAGCATTTAACCCTTCCAAGCTCTTGTAAGGCTATTGTTGAGAAATACCTACTTGGCCAAATGGAGGAAACAGGATGGCCAAAATTTGTGGTACCAATTGGGATTCTTGTCCAAGCTAGCTTTAGAAGAATGGAGCCAGCCCTGCCGCCTTCTAGCACTGACAATGTTACCTGGTTGGGTAATGAAACGTCTGCAAGGAGGAGGAGCCGAGGTGGCGCAGTGGTTAAATGCAGCACTGCAGTTCGGCGGTTCAAATCTCACCGGCTCAAGGTTGACTCAGCCTTCCATCCTTCCGAGGTGGGTGAAATGAGGACCTGGATTGTTGTTGGGGGCGATATGCTGACTCTGTAAACCGCTTAGAGAGGGCTGAAAGCCCTATGAAGCGGTATATAAGTCTAACTGCCATTGCTATTGCTATTGCTATTGCTATTGCTATTGCTATTGCTATCTATCTATCTATCTATCTATCTATCTATCTATCTATCTATCATCTATCTATCTATCTATCTATCTATCTATTTATCTATCTATCTATCTATCTATCTATCTATCTATCTATCTATCATCTATCTATCTATCTATCATCTATCTATCTATCTATCTATCTATTTATCTATCTATCTATCTATCATCTATCTATCTATCTATCTATCTATCTATCTATCTATCATCTATCTATCTATCTATCTATCTATCTATTTATCTATCGTATTGTTGGGGGCAATATGCTGACTTTGTAAGCCGCTTAGAGAGGGCTGAAAGCCCTATGAAGCGGTATATAAGTCTAACTGCTATTGCTATTGCTATTGCTATTGCTATCTATCTATCTATCTATCATCTATCTATCTATCTATCTATCTATCTATCTATCTATCTATCTATTTATCTATCGTATTGTTGGGGGCAATATGCTGACTTTGTAAGCCGCTTAGAGAGGGCTGAAAGCCCTATGAAGCGGTATATAGTCTAACTGCTATTGCTATTGCTATCTATCTATCTATCTATCTATCTATCTATCATCTATCTATCTATCTATCTATCTATCTATCTATCTATCTATCTATCATCTATCTATTTATCTCTCAGATTGTTGGGGGTGATATGCTGACTCTGTAAACCGCTTAGAGAGGGGCTGAAAGCCCTATGAAGCAGTATATAAGTCTAACTGCTATTGCTATTGCAAGAAAACCAGAAAGCTCAGAGAGCACCAAGGAGTCTCCAGTTTTCCTCCTCCTCCTCTTAGCACTGATACCTAGTTGGGTAATGAATGAATGTCTGGAAGAAAACAACCGAGCTCAGAGAGCACCAAGGATCTCACAATTGTCCTCCTCCTTTCCACAAACCCCACTCCCTTGTAGCACTGATGATGTTACCTAGTTGGGTAACGAAATGACTGCAAGAGAGCCAGCAAGCTCAGAGGGCACCAAGGACCCCAGTCTTCCTCTTCCTCCACCAAGGACCCCTCATTTTTCAACCCTGAGCTACAAATTTTCTCCTTTATAGTCTTAAAAGGACAATTGGTTTTTTCTGTGTCTCCTGTTGGGGGAAATAAAGGAGGTTTTTGGGAGAGCAGAACAGCAGGAGGGAAAGTGCCAAAGGGGTTAATCCTGTATTGTTAACAGGGTCTTCAAAGGGTTTGGTCTCCCACAGGGACAATCATTAAACGACCCAAAGGCTTTATGAACAGTCCTCCTCAAATCCATCTTCTCTGCTGCTGGGATAGAAGGCTGAAAAATTCAGGCCTGAAGCCTAATTCAAGCCCCCTCCCCTTCCCTGCAAACTCCCCCCCCCTCCCCATCCAGTCCAATCCACAGCCATCTGCTCCGTCTGTCTCTCCATGGCAGGAAGAAGCTGCCGGTCCACAGAGGGTCTCCACGCCCATTGATTCTCAACTGCAGACCCCGGGCACAGTCCCTACACAGGGTTTACACAGGAAGAGGTTACGTTTTCCCACGACTGGGTGGGGTTGCCCCTAAACCCCCCACAATAGGAGAGGGGAAGAGCTGCCAGGTTCCTAGTCCGGAATGAGGAAGAGAGGGAGGGAAGGAGTGAGAGAGGAAGGGAAGGAGAGAAGGAAGGGAGGGAAGGAAGGAGAGAGGGAAGAAGGAGAAGGGAAGGAGAGAAGGAAGGGAGGGAAGGAGGAAGAGAGGAAGGGAAGGAGAGAGGGAGGGAAGGAGGATGAGAGGAAGGGAAGGAGAGAGGGAGGGAGGGAATGAGGAAGAGAGGGAGGGAAGGAGGGAGAGAGGAAGGGAAGGAGAGAAGGAAGGGAGGGAAGGAAGGAGAGAGGGAAGAAGGAGGAAGGGAAGGAGAGAAGGAAGGGAGGGAAGGAGGAAGAGAGGAAGGGAAGGAGAGAGGGAGGGAAGGAGGATGAGAGGAAGGGAAGGAGAGAGGGAGGGAGGGAATGAGGAAGAGAGGGAGGAAGGAGGGAGAGAGGAAGGGAAGGAGAGAAGGAAGGGAGGGAAGGAAGGAGAGAGGGAAGAAGGAGGAAGGGAAGGAGAGAAGGAAGGGAGGGAAGGAGGAAGAGAGGAAGGGAAGGAGAGAGGGAGGGAAGGAGGAAGAGAAGGAGGGAAGGAATGAGAGAAGAAGGGAAGGAGAGAAGGAAGGGAGGAAGGAGGAAGAGAGGGAGGAAGGAGGGAGGGAATGAGGAAGAGAGGGAGGGAAGGAGGGAGAGAGGAAGGGAAGGAGAGAAGGAAGGGAGGGAAGGAAGGAGAGAGGGAAGAAGGAGGAAGGGAAGGAGAGAAGGAAGGGAGGAAGGAGGAAGAGAGGAAGGGAAGGAGAGAAGGAAGGGAGGGAAGGAAGGAAGGAGGGAGAGAGGAAGGGAAGGAGACAAGGAAGGGAGGGAAGGAGGAAGGAGGGGAGGGAGAGAGAGGAGGGAGGAAGAGAGGGAGGGAATGAGGGAGAGAGAAGAAAGGAAGGAGAGAAGGATGGGAGGGAGGGAAGGAGGTAGGAAGAGAGGGAGGAAGGAAGGAAGGAAAAGTCAGAAAAGGGAAGAGGGAGAAAAAGACAGACAACCCTTTCACCCAATGCCAGAAGAGGGGGGGTTGGAGGGGGATTTAACGACTGTGGCAAGGAAGAAGAGATTGGTAGGCCACTTGTCCAAAATGGTCTAGGCCGGAGGTTCCCAATTTGGGGCTCAGGCCCCACGGGGGGGGGGGGGGATTTGATTTTTAATGGGGGCCATTTGAACCTTATTTAAACCAAGTTAATGGTCTTTTAGGCTTCCTCCTACAGTTCACTTTTTGAGTAAAGTAAGAATTAGATATCGGCGGGGGGGGGGGGGGGAGGTCAGGATTTTAGAGATGCTTAGGTCAAAATAAAAAAAGGTCTCCTGCTTGAGCAAGGGTTGGACTAGAAGACCTCTGAGGTTATTCCCAGCTCTATTCTGATTGTATTGATTGATGTCCGGTGCCAAAGGAAAGGCAGATATCAGTGGAAATTCTCAGTTATGCAACTCACGGCGTCCCAAAGGTGCTTTTTTTCAAAAGACACCTGGAGTCTGTTTTTCCTTCAAAGCGTTTCGCTCCTCATCCAAAACCTCCAAGCGGCCTCAACGACTCTCAGAAAGAGAGTTTCTTTTTTTCTCTTTTTTTAAATTTATTTTACTTTATCAATTTCATATATACATTCACAATTATATGATCTCATAACTGTTATTAATAATATGTATTTATAACATCCCATAGATCCATCTTATCTTACAACGGTCCTACTTCTTCTTCCCTCCCTCCCTCTTTCCTTCCCTCGTTTCTTCTCTCCTACTCCCTTCCTTCCCTCCCTCCTTCCCCTTCCCTCCTTCCCTCCTTCCTTCCTTCCCTCCTTTCTTTTCTCCTTCTCTCCTTCCTTCTCTCCTTCCTTTCCTCCTTCCTTCCTTCTCTCCTACATTCCCTCCTTCCTTCCCTCCTTTCTTCTCTCCTTCCTTCCCTCCTTCCTTCCTTCCCTCCTTTCTTTTCTCCTTCTCTCCTTCCTTCTCTCCTTCCTTTCCTCCTTCCTTCCTCCTTCCTTCTCTCCTACATTCCCTCCTTCCTTCCCTCCTTTCCTCTCCTTCTTTTCCTCCTTCCTTCCTTCCCTCCTTTCTTTTCTCCTTCTCTCCTTCCTTCTCTCCTTCCTTTCCTCCTTCCTTCCTCCTTCCTTCTCTCCTACATTCCCTCCTTCCTTCCCTCCTTTCTTCTCTCCTTCCTTCCCTCCTTTCTTTTCTCCTTCTCTCCTTCCTTTCCCCCTTCCCTCCTTCCTTCCTTCCCTCCTTTCTTCTCTCCTTCTCTTCTTCCTTCCCTCCTTCCTTCCCTCCAGAAAGAGAGTTTCTGAGAGCGCTAATGATCAGAGACAAACCCTCCCATTCCCCCACCGTTCAGCCAGAACTGAAGAAGTTTCCTGGGTGAGGAGTGAAACGCCTTCAAGGAAAAACCAAGGAAGTCCAGTTTCCTCTTGAAAAAGCACCTTTGGGACAACTGGGGATAAGACGGACAGGTGCCGGCTGTTGCCCCGTCTTCATCCAAGAGGCCCAGGGCTCCGCGTTCGAATTCGGAAGGAATATCAGCGGTTGGAGATTGGAGAGGCGAACAAGAATGTTCCTGGGCCACAAATTAAAATTGACGCCGGCAATCCCGGGTGCTTTCATTTAAACAGAATTTAAATGGGAGCCGAAAGGTTTATTCTGCAGCTCCTCCACTGGTATTAAGTTCAAGTAGAGAAACCTGTTCAAATGAGTCTCCTCCGTTTCCTGGTCTTCTTTCATGCCCAGATGAAAAGGGTATTTATCTCCAGAAGAACTTTGAAGTCGGCAGTTCCAGGCAGAGGGCAGCTTGGAAAGAGGGCTAATGAATCCCAACGTGTCTTTCGTGAAGTTCTCTCGCAACCCAGCTACAAAGAGCTTGCCAAGCCTTTAATTTTCAAACCTTTGTTCTTGAAAAGTGTAACTTTTAAATGGAAATCTCTTTTATAGATGGAGACGTTTTTTTTGACGACGTCGCCAAGATACTCGCAAGCTTACACGGGAAAAGACCCGAATACGCCAAGACCTGCATACTTGTACCCGTGAAAATCTACGAAAACGAATATATACGCTTTGGGACATATCATTAATTATGGAAGCTATCGAAATAGAGAAACACCCCCACAACATGAATAAACGTGATGATACCTCCCGCCTACCAGACATCTGGAAACCAGCCCTAGTCAACAAATGAGCCCCACCCACCACCCAGGCCGTTACAACACGAAACAACAACGGACACACAGCCAGCACCAATCAGCACCAATCTACCACTCAGCCTTCCATCCTTCCGAGGTGGGTGAAATGAGGACCCGGATTGTTGTTGGGGACAATATGCTGACTCTGTAAACCGCTTAGAGAGGGCAGAAAGCCCTATGAAGCGGTATATAAGTCTAACTGCTAACTGCTATTGCTATAAGGGAGGCTCCCTTACCTTTTCAGCTTCATGTAACTTTCGTTGGCTGCTGGCCGGCATTCTGCTCGCTGGACCACGATTCCTTCCAGGGAGAGTTTTTCTGGAAGAGAGAGAGGCCTGGATTAGCACCGAGACCCACGAAACGAAAGGACACTTTTGCTTTTGTAAAATACAGGCAGTCCTCAGCTTACAACAGTTCGTTCACTGACCGTTGGATGTTACGCCGGCACTGGGAAAAGCGGCTTATGACTGTTTTGCACACTTAACGACCCTTGCAGCACCCCCGCCGTGGTCGCGTGATCCAAATTCGGACGCTCGGCAACCAACTCGTATTTATGACGGCCGTAGCGTCCCCAGGGTCACGTGATCCCCACTTTGCGACCTTCCGACGGGCAAAGTCAATGGGGAAGCTGGATTCACTTAAAGACCATTAAGCGACTGATGGAACAACCGCCACCATTCACTTAACAATTATGGCAAGGAAGGTTGTGAAAATGGGCAAAGCTTCACTTCACAAATGTCTCGCTTAACGACAGAAATCTGGGGCTCAGTTGTGGTCGTAAGTCGAGGACTGCTTATATGTCTCCCGAAAGACTCTTCTCAGGATTTGGGGGGGAATTGTTCTATTTTGGGTTGATACAGAACGGGCTTATTGAAGAATTCTGATGAAATAAACCCATTATAAATAACCCAACGTTATAAAAAGAATCAGTCTGCTTTCTCGGGCGCAGGTGTGCCAGCTGCACCGAACTAGAAATACGGTGTTTCCGTGAAGGTGATGCCAGCACACGCGGCTTGGCTCCACCAGAAAAAAACAGGACTAAAGTAGCATAATTCACAGAAAGGATTTCAATCTCAATATAGCAGCTATTCATGAGGTTCCTGGATACTATTTGCAGGGAAAGGAATCTACATTTTAAAAATAAATAAATTGCTAATTCAATCTGCTAAGATGCACGCTAACTTCCTTGTACCGAGCTAATGAATAAAACACACGGAATTAATTCACATGACTAAAGATAAAAGTTTGGAAACTGGAAATGTTGCATGCGTATCCTATTTCAGTATATTTGGTTTTATATATTATAATATATACATACAGAGAGAGACAGAGACAGAGACACAAAGAGACAGAGACAGACAGAGAGACAGACAGAGAGAGTTTTACACAGTTTATTGGCAAAAGTAACTGACAAGAGGCTGGGAGAAAAACCAATCCATGATGAGAAAGGATGCAGAGGAATGAATTCATTAACATGTACTTAAAACTTAGGGAGAAAGCCCATTCTGTGTGGTCTGGGGGGGTGAAACAGCTGGGCTCTCAGTGCGGAGACCTGGATTCTAGCTCTCTCTTAGGCATGGAACTGGCTCCGTGACTTTGCTGAAAATCATGGACCACTTTTGACCCTACTGCAAAGTGTGGATTGGTAGTTGAAGAAGGGTTTTTTCCTTTTCTTGTTTTGACTTCCCAGTCTAGGGCTGGGAGTGGATGACCATCCCAAAAAAGCTTTGTGTGTGTGTGCGCGCGCGTGCGTGCGCGCAAGCTTGTGTATGTATGTATGTATGTATGTATGTGTATGTATGTATAGAGCAGTGTTTCTCAACCTTAGCAACTTGAAGATGTCCAGACTTCAACTCCCAGAATTCCCCAGCCAGCGAATGCTGGCTGGGGAATTCTGGGAGTTGGAAGTCCGGACATCTTCAAGTTGCCAAGGTTGAGAAACACTGGTATAGAGAGACAATGCAATAACAGAGTTGGAAGGGACCCTGGAGGTGTTCTAGTCCAACCCCCTGCCTAGGCCGGAAACCCTATACTGTTTCAGGCAAATGGCTATCCAACATCTTCTTAAAGACTTCCAGTGTTGGGGCATTCACAACTTCTGGAGGCAACTTCTGTTCCACTGATTCATTGTTCTCACTGTCAGGAAATTTCTCCTCAGTTCTAGGTTGCTTCTCTCCTTGGTTAGTTTCCACCCATTGCTTCTTGTTCTAACCTCAGATGCTTTGGAGAATAGCTTGACTCCCTCTTCTTTGTGGCAACCCCTGAGATATTGGAAGACTGCTATCCTGTCTCCCCTGGTCCTTCTTTTCATTAAACTAGACCTACCCAGTTCCTGCAACCGTTCTTCATATGTTTTAGCCTCCAGTCCCTTAATCCTCCTTGTTGCTCTTCTCTGCACTCTTTCTAGAGCCTCCGCACCTTTTCTACATCGTGGTGACCAAAACTGGATGCAGGATTCCAAGTGTGGCCTTACCAAGGTCTTATAAAGTGGCATTAAAACTTCACGTGATCTTGATTCTATCCTTCTGTTTATGCAGCCTAGAACTGTGTTGGCTTTTTTGGCAGCTGCTGCACACGGCTGGCTCCTATTTAAATGGTTGTCCACTAGGACTCCAAGATCCCTCTCACAGTTACTATAAGGTGTGTATATATGTGTGTACACACACACACACAGAGAGAGAGAGAGAGAGAGAGACAGAGAGAGAGAGAGAGAGAGAGAGACAGAGAGAGAGAGAGAGAGAGAGAAAGCTGGGAGTATTTATGATTTTGGGATGGAAACCTTTATATTATATACTGTCTTGGAGCAAATGTTGGCATTTTTGAAAAGTCAGCCTTTAAACAAACGAGTGAGTCACGATCTCCTCTCACCTTTCTCCACACCTGAAGTGTTGCTAAGGTGCCAGGCTCCTGGCATGCTTAAGGTTTGACCAACTGTTTTTCTCCTATCCATAGAAACAGCCATCCCATTTGGACCGAAAATAAAACCCATCCGTCAAATATCTCCCCGTAAATCAAAAATTGCAGTAAAGTCCTTTTTCCCCCCCATTGCAATTTGCAGGCAAAGCGTGGCTTCCTGTCGTAAACAACACCCCCCAGACGCCCCTGTTGTCAGGCTGTTGGGAAGCAAATCCCCAACCCTGGGAATGGCATTTAAATCCACACTGATTTGGTAGGGATTTCAAAGAAGCCAGCCTGCTGGATTTCACTATTTTCACTGCTGCCTTTGTGTAGGAAGATGCCCAGCCAACAATAAGAGATTGCAAAGCTCTGGAAAAGCCGAGTCCATCTTCTTAAGGGTTGTGTTTGTTGTTGTTGTTCCTCAGAATGCTGATGAATCCCTTAAAAAAAGATATTTTGGAAAGCTGTTGCACAACACGGAATATTACCCAGATGTGCTCTTTTATTTCACCGTCCCCCAGATCTGGGTTTCAGCCGTAAGGTGGCATGGTGGGCATTCCACTTCCTCACTTCCCTGCATCCCAGAAAAATCTACCTTTATAAATGTCAATTCCGGGGACTTCAAAAGGAAAAGGAAACCCCACTTTTCTTTCCCTCCCTTCCCTTCCCTCCCCTCCAGCCTCCTCTTACCCTCACACGGTTAAATGCAAATTCAGCTTCCCAGACCTCTTCCTAGGAACAACGCAGGAGCAACAGCACAGACAGTTCCTACGCCACCTACTGCAAAACTGTGCTGACAAGCTCATGCGAGGCTTAGCGCACCTCCTTGCCAGCGTGCTTTCCCCGGGCTGAATCGAGGGCTTCTCGGAAAGGCATCTCCCTCCTGCACCGAGCCACAGAGAGGAGGGGGGTAAGGCGAGACGGACAGGTGGGCCATCCTAGCCATCATCGGAGCAACCCGTGCCGAGCAACCCAGCGGGGCGAGATGGAGAACGAGAAAAAAGGCAGCAGCGCGTCGTCGGAAGGCAGGGGCCAAGGCAAGCATCCCAACATGTCTCCGGTGACTCTCAACGTGGGGGGCTACCTCTACGTTACGCAGAGGCAAACGCTCACCAAATACACGGACTCCTTTTTGGAAAGAGTGGTCAACGGGAGAAGCCCGTGCCCGTCGGACGCGGAGGGCCACTTCTTCATCGACAGAGACGGTCTCCTCTTCAGGCATGTCCTGAACTTCCTGAGGAACGGGGAGCTGCTCCTCCCCGAGGGCTTTAAGGAAAACCAACTGCTGGCCCAGGAGGCCGAATTTTTCCAGCTTCCCCTCCTGGGGGAGGCGGTGAAAGCCAAGTGGGAGAAAGAGCAGCTGGCATCCCGGGAGGCCACCTTCCTGGAGATCACCGACAGCCACGACCGGGCGCAGGGACTGCGGATTTTCTGCAACGCGCCCGATTTCATCGCCAAAATCAAATCGCGCATTGTTTTGGTCTCCAAAAGCCGGCTGGACGGTTTCCCCGAAGAGTTCTCGGTCTCTTCCAACATCATCCAGTTCAAATACTTCATCAAGTCGGAGAACGGGACTCGGCTGGTTCTGAAGGAAGACAACACCTTCGTCTGCACCTTGGAGACGCTTAAGTTCGAAGCCATCATGATGGCGCTCAAGTGTGGCTTCCGACTGCTGACCAGCTTGGATTGCTCCAAAGGGTCGATTGTTCACAGCGATGCCCTCCACTTCATCAAGTAATTACTCCTCCTCCTCCTCTCCACCCTGGGACCAAAAAAGGGACACGAGCATGCAGCCTGTAAATCTCCGTAAAACTTCCAAACGTCGCCACACGGTTTATCCGGCTCTGCCAATCCCAGAGCACTGCTGCTAACAAATCCGTGAGAACTCATGGTATGTAAAATGGTAAACAAACGAAATTCCACCTGCCAGTTCATTGTGTCCGTTTTCATCACAACCAGCGTAATAATAATAGTTTTTTTTAAAAAAGGTGTTTTATTAGATGTGATGGGAATCGAAGTGAATGCTGAAGCAAATGTGTCTGCTTGGTTCTGCTTTGATCAGCCAGAGGCTGGTGATGGAACAGGTTGGTCTGCCTTTCGGCGGGGTGGCCAGGAGGCCTGGCTTCTTGCTCAAGAATGATAAAAATGCTTTTTCTTTCTGACTTGCTCTTTATCTTCCTGGGATGATGCTGGTTCAAGAGGAAAAATGGTTCGGCTTTACATTGTTTGAAATGTTACAATATGCAGAGTGGTTGCAGGAACTGGGTAGGTCTAGTTTAATGAAAAGAAGGACCAGGGGAGCCATGATAGCAGACTTCCAATATCTCAGGGGTTGCCACAAAGAAGAGGGAGTCAAGCTATTCTCCAAACCACCTGAAGGCAGGACAAGAAGCAATGGGTGGAAACTAATCAAGGAGAGAAGCAACTTAGAACTGATGAGAAACTTCCTGGCAGTTAGAATAATTAATCAGTGCAACAACTTGCCTCCAGAAGTTGTGAACGCCCCAACACTGGACGTTTTTAAGAAGAGATTGGACAACTATTTGTCTGGAATGGTATAGGGTCTCCTGCTTCAGCAGGAGGGGTGGACTAGAAGACCTCCAAGTTCCCTTCCCACTCTGCTATCCTGTAAATCATGCTGTAAGACCTAAAATACAGTGAGGTTTAAAATGGTACACAGACATCCAATTTAACTAGCAACACCGAAGGTGCCACATCATGTAGAGTTGAGGGTGTCATATTTGAACTACCAAAACAGTAGGAGAAAAGGGAAGGGGAGGAAAAATCTAATCTCTTTATAATCTTGGTCTTTCGGAGGACAATTTAGACAGTCAACCGAGACAAAAACTGTTTAGGATTCCAGAATAGGAGACTTGGATATCCATCGTCTTTTACATTTTCAAAACCCTTTTATCTTTTTGAAAATACACGCATTCGTGCCAAAATAAGGGGAGGGGGGGGGGAAATCTAGTTAACTCCGCAGAGGAGACAGCTACCTATAGTAAGATGTGAGGCGCATGTCACATCTCCAACAATCTCAGATACAAGACAACTCGATTTTCAATTACACATTGCCCTGGGGGTTGATAGGAAGGTGTGAACAAGGTCCTCCCTCCACGTCATAACTTCATATCCTTTCTTTAAATCTCACATTTTTCTGTCCAAATTTATAGCGATAAAGCATTCTGTTTTGGTTTTTTTTAACCAACACAGAGCTAAAAGTTACCCTAGTCCGGCATTTCTATTTACTACGATTTGCAATTATTTCTGTCGTGTGTGTTTCGGAGTTGAATTCTCTCCAGGGTGGCTTAAGAGTAATCTGCTAATATATTAATCCGCTCAAACGATTAGCAAGTTACAAACATCTGGATTTTTTTAACGTAGGATGGGCTGGCTGGGGGCGGGGGGGTGGGGGAGAAGCCCCAGATTATGTTCTCACCTGTCTCCTCTTCCTACAATCCCCATTTCCCAATAAAAAGGCCCCATGGACAATGGTTCTCGCAATCGCTGGGGAGGGCGCAGCGAGTCTGTCTGTGAACGCTTTGCTCACACGTTGCATCACAAGACGTCATCACTGCCCTGTGACACAGCCGGTCCTTAACTTACGACCACAACTGAACCCGACATTTTTGTTCCCAAGCGAGAAATTCGTCTGAGTGAGTTTTGCCTCGTTTTACAACCGTTCTTGCCATGGTTTGAGTGAATCACCACGGCAGCTACGCTGGCTTCTGTGTTGCCTTTGAGGGCCTGGAGGTGGCGGGAGGGGATCGGGTGGCCCCGGGGCCCCGTTGCAACTGTGAAAAGTACATGCCAGTTGCCAAGAGTCTGGATTTTGATCAGGGGATTTACGGGGAGGCTGCAAAAGTCCTAAATGTGAAAAAAACAACCTTTTTTCAGTGCCATTATAATTGAAGGGTCACTAAATTAATGGTTGTAAGTTGAGGACTTTCTGGACAGGTCCAGCCAGGCGGCTTCCTGACTTACGGCTGAGTCTCAACTGTGAAGTTCAGCTTCCATTTGCAAATCCATTCAGCAGCTGACAACCTGCACATTTTGTTTCGTGATAAACTAGCTAAATTACAGTGTTTCTCAAGCTTGGTGACTTTAAGTCCTGTGGACTTCAACTCCCAGAATTCCCCAGCCAGCTATGCTGGCTGGGGAATTCTGGGAGTTGAAATCCACAGGACTTAAAAGTCCCCAAGGTTGAGAAACACTGAGCTAAAAGAACGGCAGCCATTTGCCCCGAGCACAGGGCTCTTATCTCCTTCGATTATATTGTTATTTTTACAAACAGCCCAAAGGGCCAAAGATATCCAACACACTTCCCTACTATTACTTTCCTCACACAACAACTCTGTGGGTTGAGGTGAGAGAGAGAGAGAGGGACTGGCCCCAAGGCCCGCCAGCCAGCCTTCATGCCTAGGACTAGAACTCCCAGTCTCCTGGGGGTTGGCCCAAAGACACCCAGCCGGCTTTCACGGCTAAAGCAGCACTAGAACTCCCAGTCTCCTAGAGATTGGTCCAAAGACACCAGGCGGCTTTCATAGGTACGGCAGAACTAGAACTCCCAGTCTCTTAGAGATTGGTCCAAAGACACCAGGCGGCTTTCATAGGTACAGCAGAACTAGAACTCCCAGACTCCTGACGATTGGACCCAAAGTCACCCAGCAGGCTTTCATGACTAAGGCAGAACTAGAACTCCCAGTCTCCTGGTGATTGGTCCAAAGTCACCCAGTTTGATTCCATAGCTAAGGCAGAACTAGAACTCCCAGTCTCCTGATGATTGGCCCCAAAGTCGCTCAGCCGGCTTTCATGGCTAAGGCAGAACTAGAACTCCCAGTCTCCTGGTGATTGGTCCAAAGTCACCCAGTTTGATTTCATAGCTAAGGCAGAACTAGAACTCCCAGACTCCTGATGATTGGCCCCAAAGTCGCTCAGCCGGCTTTCATGGCTAAGGCAGAACTAGAACTCTCAGTCTCCTGGTGATTGGTCCAAAGACACCAAACAGGCTTTCATAGCTATGGCAGAACTAGAACTCCCAGTCTCTTAGTGATTGGTCCAAAGACACCTAGGCGGCTTTCATAGGTACGGCAGAACTAGAACTCCCAGACCCCTGACGATTGGCCTCAAAGACACCAAGCAGGCTTTCATAGCTAAGGCAAAACTAGAACTCCCAGACCCCTGACGATTGGCCTCAAAGACACCAAGCAGGCTTTCATAGCTAAGGCAAAACTAGAACTCCCAGACCCCTGAGGATTGGCCTCAAAAGACACCAAGCAGGCTTTCACAGCTAAGGCAAAACTAGAACTCCCAGTCTCCTGGTGATTGGTCCAAAGTCACCCAGTTTGATTTCATAGCTAAGGCAGAACTAGAACTCCCAGTCTCCTGATGATTGGCCCCAAAGTCGCTCAGCCGGCTTTCATGGCTAAGGCAGAACTAGAACTCCCAGTCTCTTAGAGATTGGTCCAAAGACACCCCGGCGGCTTTCATAGGTACGGCAGAACTAGAACTCCCAGACCCCTGAGGATTGGCCTCAAAAGACACCAAGCAGGCTTTCACGGCTAAGGCAAAACTAGAACTCCCAGCCTCCTGGTGATTGGCCTGAAGCCACCCAGCCAGCTTTCCTAGAACGATTCCAGGTTAGATGAGAAGCGTAGGTACCAGTCCTCAGAAGAGGACTCTGGCGTTCAGGAACATAAATGACGAAAAGAAGAGCAGGGAGAGGGGTAGAGAAAAGGGATCCACCACACTCCACAAAAGACGGAGACATTTTTGCCGCCTGCTTCAGCCCAGGATCCTTGAGTCGGTGGGGCAGCCCTACCTCCCTGTCTCTGGAGCAAATTTGAGACACGCAAACACGGCCGATTGTACATCGGGAGAATGAAAACAAAAGAACGGGGGTCTCAAAAGTTTTAAGATTTATAGGGTGCGATGCCGGATACACACATACTCCTCAAGCCATGTTTTGTGCGGCCAGAAGCTAACTTCAGAACACCTTCGTTAAATCATGGTTTGGCATTCACACTCTGGGCCACGATTTCAGCCGGTTCCACCACAAATCCGCAGTAGACTAAAGCGCGCTCGACGAAAGCGCGTACGTGACGTCATCACAGCGCGACGAAAACGGCACGCTGTGAGCGGTAAATTTAAAATTAACGCAAAAACCTTACCCTAACCCCCCAAACCTAACCCTAAACCTAACCTTAAGCCTAACCCTTAACCTAACCCTAAACCTAACCCTAAGCCTAACCCTTAACCTAACCCTAAACCTAACCCTAAACCTAACCCTTAACCTAACCCTAAACCTAACCCTTAACCTAACCCTAAGCCTAACGCTAACCCTTAACCTAACCCTAACCCTAACCCTAACCCTAACCCTAACCCTAACCCTAACCCTAACCCTTAACCTAACCCTAAACCTAACCCTAAACCTAACCCTAAACCTAACCCTTAACCTAACCCTAAACCTAACCCTTAACCTAACCCTAAGCCTAACGCTAACCCTTAACCTAACCCTAAACCTAACCCTAACACTTAATGTAACCCTAAACCTAACCCTAATCCTTAACCTAACCCTAACCCTAACCCTAAACCTAACCCTTACCTTTATGTGAATCGGCTTGCTTTAATTTTATTTTAATTTTAATTTAATTTATTTTTAATTTTATTTGTCGCGCTGCTGACGACGTCACGTACGCGCTTTGATCGGGCGCGCTTTAATGGACCGCGGTTTTGACGGGTCACGTGTCAGCCAACCAAGTCTTTTATCCTACAGGCGTTAAGCTTACTTCTCTTTCGGAAACTACACACTGCAGAGAACTAGCATTGGATAAAGAGTTGTGAGCAAACAATACAGGAAAAGGGTTGTGTAATTAACAGGTTGCATTCTCTGCTATTAGTTAATTTCCCGATTCGAGAAACGAATAGAGAGTCAATGTTTTTAAAAAAACTAGTTTCCCACTTTTTTTAATTTAAAAAAAAAGGGGAAAAAATTGGTTCGCCATCTGTTGCCTTCTCTGTTATTCATCCTACTTTCTAACGGGAATCTGGGATTAATGGCCACCAGAGGACTAGATCTCAAGATAACATACGATGAAGGGTTGGGGGGCTCTCCAAGACCCCCCCCCCAATGCGGTGATATCTTCACCTATCTTTGTAACCCTCTGTATCTTGGTTTATATTCACACTTTGGTGGAGCGACAGCAGACCGGAATTCAGGAAAAGTAGACAAGAAGAAAGCATTTTGGAAATATCTCTAGGATTAAATGCCTCACCAGGCTGCAGGTTTCGCTTCGTCCAAACGCATATTCGTCAATCAAAGTCACCTCTTCCTTGCACCAAAAGACACGGCGTGCCAGGAAAAATCTGAGCCTGGTTTCTTGCCACTCTGCTGGGTTCTACATTAGGACAATTAGCCGGTGGAACGGCTGGCCACCAGATGTTGTGGCTGCTCCATCGCTGGAGGTCTTTAAGAAGAGACCGGGCAGCCATTTGTCTGAAATGGTGCAGGGTCTCCTTGAGCAGGGGGTTGGACTAGAAGACCTCTAAGGTCCCTTCTGAACTCTTGTTATCCTGTATGAAAGTGTCTCCTGCTTGAGCAGGGGGTTGGACTAGAAGACCTCCGAGGTCCCTTCTGACTCTTTTATTCTTTTGGGGGGGGGGGCTCATCTGGAAACTGCACCAAGAGCTGCAGGCCGGGTGAAGGGATCCCTTGGGATCTAGCATGGCTGGCTGGGGAATTCTGGGAGTTGAAGTCCACAAGTCTTAAAGATGTTACGGTTGGAAACCCCGGTCTACATAAAAATTAGTATGCATCTTTGGCTTGTATGGTATGGCTGTATGATGATGATTCTTCTTCTCATCTTCTCTATTACTTTCTCTTTTTATGATTATTATTACTTCGCTGTTCTGCATGTACACTGAGAGCTTCTGCATTGGAGACAAATTCCTTGTGTGTCTAATCACACTTGATCAAATAAAGTATTATTCTGTTCTGTTCTATTCTATTAATTCTACTCCCTTTTTCCTTTTCCCTTCTGTTCTCTTCATTCTAGATCCTTTTCCCTTTCCCTTTCCCTAAACTTTCCTTATTCTGTCCTGTTCTATTCTTATTCTATTCTATTCTATTCTGCATTTGGTTCTGTTCTATTCCAATCTATATTCTCTTCTCTTCCCTTTCCTTCTTCATTCTCTTCTCTTCATTTTAGTCCCTTTTCCCTTTCCCTAAACCTTCCTTATTCTGTTCTGTTCTGTTGTTCTATTCCATTACATTACATTCCATTATTCTACTCTATTCTGTATTTTGTTCTATTCTATTCCAATCTATATTCTCTTCCCTTTCTTTCTCCGTTCTCTTCATTCTAGTCCCTTTTCCCTTTCCCTAATGTTGGAATTCATTCTGGATGTTTGCGTGCAGGACAGCTTCGGCTGTCTGAAACACACATACACAGGGATGCAAAAACATTGCCTAACGGTCATAACTCACTATGCAGCCTTTTGTAACAAGAACTGTGTGAGCCTACTCCCACACATGCCCTTCCTCCCCCCCTATGCTGTGCTATAGCTTTCTGTTCCCTCTCTCCCCCTCCCAATGCCATGCAGCTTGTAATCTTCTGTTCCCCCTTTGCCCCCCTTTGCCATGATGTGACTTTCTATTGGTTTATTTCTGGAATGCTGTGAACTTCTCATTAGCTTATTTGTGCCATGTGTGATTATGACGCTGTAACTAACTTTTTCTAATAAAAGAGCCCTTCGAGGATCCTTCGAAGCTTTTGCTCATCCCAAGGAATTTCGTCTGGTGTTTTCCTTTTGATTAGGCAAGGACACATGAGCAGCCCACCAGTGTGGCGAACAACGCCGCAACTGGTGACCCCCGACGTGATCTTGCTGATCAAGCACGTCGCCTCATTTGGCACCCCCATTGCTTACCGGCGAAGGAACGCCCCTTGCATACCAGGACCGGCCGTCGCAGACGGAGCATCCTCCCAATCGTGAGTTATGGGGGCAGAATTCTCTAAGCCTCAGGTTGCGCACCTCCAAGAACTTAGAGAATTGGCCAAAACCTCAATATTAATCTTAAAAAACAATGGGAACTTTCTCCCCATCCCTTCGAAAAAAGACCTTACTGACCTTCTCAGGTATATTTATCAAAATTGTCCCACATATCCTGATAAGGGCTCAATTCGAATAGCCACTTGGGAAAAATTAGGGAAGTATTTCCACGACCCTCCAAGGGCACCAGGGAAAATACTTTCCACTTGGCGGATTGTCATGGAATGTTTAAAAGTTCATAAAAAAGCCATGATGGGGGAACCAGACACCCCCCCGCCACATTTGGAAACCTTTTTACTAAATTTGCACTTTGAATCCAAGGCTTTTTCTTCCCTTGTATGCATGCTCCTATCTCCCTCAGCCTTTGAAGCTCCTCAGCATTACATTCCTTTAAAGGACGCTTTTGCCTGCTTTCCAACCTGACCCCCACACAAAAGGACTGCTTCTTATCTTCCTTCTTATTTCAATCTTTTGGCAAGTGAATCTGCCTGGCTCTTCCTATTTTCTTCCGGTGATTCCGGCTACCTCTATTTCATTACCCTTTACGATGCCACTCTTGGCTTTTCCTCATCGTGATTTCATGTCTCAAGGAGTTCTTGTTACTCCCTTTCTTACTGACTCTTCTGATTTCTTTTCTGTTGCTTTGATGACATTTTCCTGCCTGAAGCACCTGAATCTTTTTCACAGATGTTTCACAGAGCAATTGATTCATAGGATCTGAATTGGAATGGAGAAAAATGGTTTTGTGCATGCGTGTGTGTGTGTGTGTGTGTGTGTTTGAGGGAGTGAGGGCTCCAGTAAGGAAATTAGGAAAGTAGGTAAATTATTGCAAACATGATTAATCTAAGATAAGTATGGGGACAGGTTGGGCAGTAGAGAGTAAAGAGAAAGTGATAAAAGTGTGGGAGAGAGGAAGAAAGAAAAAGAGTGAAAGAGTGAAAGAGACAAAGAAGAGAGAGAGGGGAGAAGGACAGAAGAATAGAAAAGAGGGAAAGAGAAAGTGAACAGAGACAAAGAGATAGAGGATGAGAGAGACAGAGAGAGAAGAGAGGAAGAGGAAAGAGATATGGAACAGTTACAAAAAGGACACATTGAGCCCTCCCTGAATCCCTATAACACTCCTGTGTTTGTTATAAAAAAGAAATCTGGTAAATGGCGTTTTTTGCATGATTTGAGGGCTGTTAATAAAATTCTCCAGCCCATGCACCTCCCGACCTTAGATTGGCTCTTTTGAAAACTGTTACCTTGCAATGGCACACTCCATATTCCCCTCTCCCACTTCCTCAGGCCATGACTATTTTTGCTGACGGAAGCAAAACCTATGGTGCTTGTGCCTGGCAGGAGAATGGTCGGTGGTGTACAAAAATTACCCCCCCCCCCCGCAGACTTCCGCTCAGTGTGCGGAGCTTGCTGCCTCTGTTTTGGCTTTTTCCACTTTTCCAAATAAACCCTTTAACTTGATTTTGGATAGCCTCTATGTAATCAATCTATGAGGCCTATCTTTCTCCCTCATTGGAACTACAATTACTCTCACTTTTCTTATTTTTGCAAAAGTTAATTTCTGCTATCACACCTTGGGATAGCCATTCTTACTTTCATCAGAACAAAAAAGCGCTCATAAAACAATTTGGCCTTACGTCGGCAGGGGCATCAGCAATCAATGCCCCATTGTAGTCGGCAATCTCATTCCCTCCCTATGGGAGTTAATCCCAGAGGGACAGAATGTTGCCAAATTTGGCAAATGGATGTGTGACTCAATATTCATCCTTTGCTCCTTGGAAGTATCTACATGTAATCATAGATACATTCTCTGGCTTCTTGTTTGCTACCCCACAAAGGGGAGAAGCCACAAAACATGTTATCAACCACTGCATTCGAACCTTCGCATCGCTGGGACGCCCAAAAGAGATAAAAACAGACAATGGGCCCGCTTATACCAGTGCAGCATTTGCTGCTTTTTGCAACCAATGGGACATTGTGCACAAATTCGGCATTCCATATAACAGCCAAGGACAGGCAATGGTTGAGCGCGCTAATCAGACTCTTAAGCATGCCCTTGATCGCTACATTGAAACACAGGGGAAAGCGCCCCCTAGCCTCCCAGCTTTGCAAAACATTCTTAATCTTTGTCTCTATACATTAAACTTTTTAAATCTCACCGGTCAGCCGCCTTCCTCAGCAGCAACTCGTCACTTCGCAGCTCCACCTTCTGCTGACACTCTTCGACCACCTGTCTACTATCGCTGCTTGCCTGACCTGACGTGGCGAGGACCTGCTGACCTGATTACCTGGGGAAGGGGCTATGCTGCCATCCAACTGAAAGACAAGGTTCTTTGGATCCCAGGACGGCACGTAAGACCATATTTGCCCAAGCCACCTACACAAACACCTACACAAACACAGAAGCCGCCTGACCATGACCAACCAGCAGGAACCACAGCTTGAGGCTGTCTCTGTCTCTGACCTGGAGAACAGGGCAGAGCACCCTCCACCTTCCACTCCCCCGGAGGAAGTTTCCAAGCCTTTGGACTGCAGACCATTTTCACATCACATGATTATCTTTGCTTTATTGATGGTCATTTTGTTTTTGCTTATCTGGGTTGGGGAATGTCAGGCAGTTCCTGCTGGGGCAAAGGATGTCTCCACCCCACATCATCGGCCCAAACGCACAATGGATTGGCATGTAAATGAGTTTCATCTTCTTATACATAACCTTACCCGTATTAACAATCTGTCTGATTGCTGGGTTTGTACACACGGCCCTGCCTCTAACATGCAGGGCTGGCCCATTCTAGCCTCTGGAACTTTAAACCTCACAGGCTGGAATGTTACTGTACTATATTCCACAAAAAATAATCGTGCACATACTATCTACGATTCTGCCCAGTATATTTTGACACATCGGGTTTTACCCCCTCTTGCCCCCATCTGCATTACATGGTGGAATGTCTCGCATGAAGGTTATGAAGCAGTAACTATTGGTGGTATCACCAAGCAAATCCCTTTGCCCCGCTTTTCTGTTGGGGATTATCCCCACTGCAATGCTACTTTCAAAATTACAGAAACTGGCTACGATTGTTCACACTTATCATTACCTGAGCATTTTAAGTGTAGAAAAGAAGATAGTATAGTCATAGATTTATATTCTCTAACAGGAGAGGGATGGTTGCCTTTAACAGAGTACAGGAACAAATCTGGGGCCATCATGGGTATTATTTGTATGGGTTACCACCTGGCCTGTACTGGCTTTGTGGTCATTGGGCTGGGAAGGTGTTGCCCCCTGTATGGAATGGTACTTGCACTATTGGAACTCTGGCACCTGCCGGAATCTCAGCACATCCCATGTCTCAACCCGATAGTCCCTGGGAGAAACAATTTGGATGGGCCAGACAAAAGAAAGCAATCGATCCAGCTTTAGGTTATGATCCTGACAATACCTATCTGACAGAGGGTGAAAGATTTATTGCTATAGCCCTACCACTCTTGGGTGTCGCATGGAACATTAAACAACTGTGTATCTTATCTGCTCAAATGGAAACCCTAGCTAACACCACGATATTTGGGCTACAAGCCCTGCAGGCAGAAGTTGACTCTTTAGCTGGAATTTTAACTCAACATAGATTAGCTCTGGATTACTTGTTAAGCAAGGAAGGAGGCCTATGTGTTTGGTTGAATGCTACCTGTTGTCATTATTTGAACCAGTCCGGAGAAATTGAAACCAGTGTGGAAAAATTACATGATATTGTTCAAACAGTTAGACAGACATATAAGGCCTCGGACTCCTTGTGGGATTGGCTGACCTCTTGGCTACCTAATTTTAGCTGGTTGGGAAATACTGTCAAGACCATTATAACCCTTGTTGCTTTGCTGATACTGTTGTGCTGCTGTATTCAATGTGTACCCTCTTTATTTGCAATGTGCAAGAATATACTCTCTAGCTTGGCTCCACAGAAGAAAATTCACATTGTCAACCACATGGAGTTACATGAACAGTCAACCCCTTTCATGGGGAAAGATCCCTTCCGCATGCCCAGCGACGAAGAGGGAGACGCTGCTTTTTAAAACAAAAACAGAGGAGATGTTGGAATTCATTCTGGATGTTTGCGTGCAGGACAGCTTCGGCTGTCTGAAACACACATACACAGGGATGCAAAAACATTGCCTAACGGTCATAACTCACTATGCAGCCTTTTGTAACAAGAACTGTGTGAGCCTACTCCCACACATGCCCTTCCTCCCCCCCTATGCTGTGCTATAGCTTTCTGTTCCCTCTCTCCCCCTCCCAATGCCATGCAGCTTGTAATCTTCTGTTCCCCCTTTGCCCCCCTTTGCCATGATGTGACTTTCTATTGGTTTATTTCTGGAATGCTGTGAACTTCTCATTAGCTTATTTGTGCCATGTGTGATTATGACGCTGTAACTAACTTTTTCTAATAAAAGAGCCCTTCGAGGATCCTTCGAAGCTTTTGCTCATCCCAAGGAATTTCGTCTGGTGTTTTCCTTTTGATTAGGCAAGGACACATGAGCAGCCCACCAGTGTGGCGAACAACGCCGCACCCTAACCCTTCCTTATTCTATTCTACTCTATTCTGCATTTTGTTCTGTTCTATTCCAATCTATATTCTCTTCCCTTTCTTTCTCCGTTCTCTTCATTCTAGTCCCTTTTCCCTTTCCCTAACCCTTCCTTATTCTATTCTACTCTATTCTGCATTTTGTTCTGTTCTATTCCAATCTATATTCTCTTCCCTTCTTCATTCTCTTCTCTTCCCCTTTCTCTTCTCATCCTATCCTATCCCTCCCTACCCAAAAGATGACACCTCAATGAGGATGGTTGGCTTGCCTCAATACCTCAAAGGGTGGCTTGAGGATGGGTGAATGGACTCTTGAGTCCCATCTGGCGTTAGAAAGAATATGCCATGGCAACCAAATAGAGAAATCTGCTTAACTCTTCCTATTAAACACCCCCCCCCCCAAACAAACCAGAATCTGAAACCAGCGAATTCTTTGGATTTTAATTTGAGGCCAACAGTTGTCATAGAGAAGCCATCGCAGAGGGAAATCGTGTTAGGAAAGAAGTGGAGTGCTTGAGGCTTATTTGACAATAATTACTCAACTCCGTAATTAGCGGAGGGGAATGCACAATGGTGGCAAATTGAGGGCAGAGAGACAGCTCACCGTCTCTTCCAGCAAAAGAGAACAGCATTCCCTGCCAACCGGATTCCATCTACCCAACTTTCAAACTGCCGAATTCCGCTATCTGGAAAAAAACACGCATCATTACGGGCTGAGGGGGGACAAAAAGGATAAAAATATACAGAAGCGAGATTCCTTGAAAATATAAAAGTGTCGGGAATGTCAATCCTCATCATATACCTGGGACTGAGAGGTTCATGAGAAGTTCTCGCAGCTCGTGAGAAGCTTACAAGAGTAAACTCAAAATACGTTCACAGCTTGAAGTCCAGCATCATCGTGGTCCATGTTCTCAAAGGACCACCGGGCCAGAACTAGAGATGTCTTCAAAAAAGATTCCTCTACTGTTTAGAGCCCAAAGGTGCTTTCTTTCAAAAGGCAACTGGACTTTCTTGGTTTTGCTTTGAAGACATTTCACATCTGTCTACGGAGATTCTCCATCATCCAGGTCCTGGTTGTCCCAAAGGTGATTTTTTTTTCAAGAGGCAACTGGACTTTCTCGGTTTTTCTTTGAAAGACGTTTCACTCCTCATCCAAGAAGCTTCCTCGGCTTCTTCAACTTCAGAGAAAAACCAGAAAGTCCAGCTGCCTCTTGGAAAAGAAAGCTTTGGGACGTTTCACTTCTCACCCAAGGAGCTTCTTCAGCTCTGACTGGATGGTGGAGAATGGAAGGATTTCAATTTCTTGCAGTCATATCAGGGGTGGGTTTCAACCGGTTCGCGGCGGTCCCTGCGAACCGGTTGGTCGGCGAACCCGGAAGTAACTTCCGAGAACGGCGAAGGGCCCACCCTCCCGCCCGTACTCCTTACCCAGTTTCGACGAGTTCTGCGCTTCCACGCATGCGCAGGACACATTCAGCGCCTGCGCGATCCTCCAGGAGCAGCTGGAGCATCGCACAGACGCTAGTACGCATGCGTGCACTGTGTGCGTGCACGAGGACGCCGCCGGCCCCGTTCCAACCAAACCGGTTGGAACGGGGTGAGAAACCCACCCCTGAGTCATATGGTTGCTAGCACTCCCTCTGAGAGTCATTTGGAGGTTTATCTGTGCCCTCGACGGGTCATCTGACTCCTGAAGTCTGCGATTCCTCTGGGAATCTGTTCATACTCCTGCACCATTCGAAAGGTGTCTCTCGTGGCCTTCCGAAAAGCTGTTTAAAACCTGGCTATTCCGGCAGGCCTGGGGCTGTTGACCTCACTGCTGAGGTCCAGCCCCAATCAGATTGGGTGCATGGGTAATGTTTTAAATTGTTTTCCTTTATTTTTTTATTAAATTACTCTTCTTTTCGCTTTGTAAGCCGCCTGGAGTCCGGGATTGGGCGGCCTAGAAATCCACTAACTAACTAACTAACTAACTAACTAACTAACTAACTAACTAACTAACTAACTAACTCCCAAAGTGCAAAATGTCTAACAGAGATTCTCCATCCTCCAGGTCCTGGTTGTCCCAAAGGTGCTTTTTCAAGAGGCAACTGGACTTTCTGGTTTTTTTCCTTGAAGGTGTTTCGCTTCTCATCCAAGAAGCTTCTCCAGTTCTGAAGCTTCTTGGATGAGAAGGGAAACATCTTCAGGGAAAAAACAAAGTCCATCTGCCTTCTGAAAGAAGGAACCTTTGGGACAAGCAGGACCTGGACGACGGAGAATCTCCATAGATATACTCTTCAGATGATTAATTCTTCCATCCGAAGCGGTACCTTCCTCAGCCTGCAAAGGAACATGGGAAGGGAAATGCAGGCGGTTCCACCACAAAACCGCGGTAGACTAAAGCGCGGTGACAAAACCGCACCGTCAAAACCGCGCGACAACAGCGTGCCGACAGAAGCGTGCTGTAACATAACCCTAAAAATAACCCTAAAACTAACCCTAAACCTAACCCTAAACCTAACCCTAACCCTAACCCTAAACCTAACCCTTAACCTAACCCTAACCCTAACGCTAAACCTAACCCTAAACCTAACCCTAAACCTAACCCTTAACCTAACCCTAAACCTAACCCTAACCCTAACGCTAACCCTAACCCTAACCCTAACCCTAACCCTAACCCTAACCCTAACCCTAAACCTAACCCTAAACCTAACCCTTAACCTAACCCTAAACCTAACCCTAACCCTAACGCTAAACCTAACCCTAAACCTTACCTTAAGTTAAATCGCGCTTCTGTCGAACGTACTGAGCAGAATTATTCTTCTGAAACCCGCTAAGGGTTTCTAAAAAGCATTTTCACCAACAGGTTGACTTGGGAAATAACCCATTTATGGAAATGTCACATTAAATCTGTTCAGCTCAGCACTTTAGGAGACAAAAAGGCAGGACTATTCATCTGACATTAAGCTCATTTTCCTGCTCAACAGAAATGCCTTACAAAGCTGTTTTGCATGAGAGAGGCACTTGCTTGTTGCCTCCATAAATTAAACTCTCTTGAAACATGTTGAGGAAAATTGTGCCAACGTAGCTTCAGGAAAGACTCCAGACCAAATGACCTTTTCACCAAATCTATTCTCGGCCTTGGAAAAATCCAGGATTCAAAGCAAGAAAGTGGAAAAGTCTTTGCTCCGTAATCACCTGCTAAATAAAATTTCAGTGTCTCTCCTGTGGTTCCGCCAACGAGGCACAATCCATGGGGTGCAAGTGAAAACGGCGCTTACGAATAGCAATAGCAATAGCAGTTAGACTTATATACCTCTTCATAGGGCTTCATAGGGCGGTTTACAGAGTCAGCATATCGCCCCAACAATCTGGGTCCTCATTTTACCCACCTCGGAAGGATGGAAGGCTGAGTCAACCTTGAGCCGGTGAGATTTGAACCGCCGAACTGCAGATAACAGTCAGCTGAAGTGGCCTGCAGTGCTGCACCCTAACCACTGCGCCACCTCGGCTCGCAAGAGGACATGTTTGGCAAACAGGAGCCAAGAACGACGACTTCAACTTTGTGGACTCTGAGATATCTTATGCTACTATCTAGGACAGTGTTTCTCAACCTTGGCCACTTGAAGATGTCTGGATTTCAACTCCCAGAATTCCCCAGCCAGCGAATGCTGGCTGGGGAATTCTGGGAGTTGAAATCCAGACATCTTCAAGTGGCCAAGGTTGAGAAACACTGATCTAGGATCTTCCTGAGGAATTCTGGAGCCAAAGAAATACAGGTAGTCCTTGATTTACAACAGTTCGCTTAGAGACTGTTCAAAGTTATAAAAAAGGGACTTCATCATTATCATCACCGCAACTTTTTAAATCTTCCAGGCTTGGAAAAAACAAAAAAACCCATCGTGCAATTTTTGCTTCTTTTGGCTCTTCCATTTTTTCCTCTACTTTTTATCGACGGCTGTTTTTAAGTTTTTAGCGGTTACATTTCATTTGTGTTTTGCTTCCCGGATTTAACTTCCCTTCTAGGAACCATTATTAGGCGGTGCAGAAAGGGTCATAAATAAAGACTGGAAAATATACTCTGAAAAGGTATCGGGAAGGGAAAAGAGTTTTATTTTTGGTATCTCTAGAAATATGTTTTTCAATCGTTACTTCCCAGGGCTGAGATAATGTACAATTTCAATAAATGATTCTAACACTGCAATTTATTCTTGACTGTAGGATCCCCTCAAAGATCATTTGCTGCAGAGAGCCGCCTAGAAAGGCTATTCCTCTAAATTGATATATTATTAACTGTTCTGCCCCCCCCTTCACGGCTTGAGAACAAACGGCAAGGACAAATTTAAAGGAACTTTTCTTTATCAGTTTTCAGTTCAAACTGGCTTCGAGCCCAGAAATAACGTAAATACAAGTCTCCGACAAGAATGCAAAACAAAAACTCTTACAAGCACTGTACTTCCTCCACAGTCTCCACGGATTCAGGTTTACATGAAACACCAAAGCACTTATCCAAGTGTAACAAGCATTAATAATCAAGCAATGTTGTACCAAACAGGAAACACACGAAGGAACGTTGACTCCTGCAACTAAGGGCGTGGCAGCATCCCTCCTTTTATCTCCAAACTTGCTTCTAACCAGCCCCAGCTGCATAATGAATCTTGTATCCCGAAAAGACTCACAGCAGACATCTGCTGAGTCACAACAATTAACCTTTGTTCTTTAACAGAATAACAGAGTTGGAGCGATCATTTGTCAGAAATGGTGCAGGGTCTCCTGCTTGGCTGGGGGGTTGGACTAGATGACCTACAAGGTCCCTTCCAACTCTGTTAATCTGTAATCTGGACTTTTTGTCTTCCTGAAGATGTTTCACTTCTCATCCAAGAAGCTTCTTCAGTTCTGAGCAAACGGTGAATTATGTGAATGTATACCTATAATCTGTATGTAAGAGAATAAATGACAGTAAAAATATAAAGCATAATATAGGTAAATAATATCTGGTCATAAGTAGCTAAGTTTAAATAAATAAAGAAATGTACATAAAAATGGATAACGAATAAGGAGATTATGAATGAAAGACAGAAAGGTATAGTAGGAAAAACACTAACTGCAAAGAAACCGATTCGGAGCTGCGGTATGATATACGATGGAACTTATTGTTCCCATGTTGTTTTTAAGTTATGTGTTTGTTTTTGTTGATGTGCTTATGTGTTTAAAATAAAAAATAAAAAAAAAGAACCGAGGAAGCTTCTTGGATGAGAAGCGAAACATTTTCAAGAGGGGGGGAAAAAAACAACACTCAAGAAAATCCAGTTGCCTTTTGGAAAAAGCACCTCCAGGACAGGTGGGCTGAAATCCATCCTGGTCTGCCCTGTTTTACCACCTTTCTTGCCACGGTTGTTAAGTGAATCACTGCAGCAGGTAAGTCAGTAACACGGTTGTTCTGGCTTTCCCCGTTGAATTTGCCTGTCGGAAGGTCGTAAAAAGGGGTTCACGTGACCCTGGGACCCTTCAACCGTCATAAATGTGAGTCAGTTGCCCAGCGTCTGAAATCTGATCACGCAACCCTGGCGAGGTCCTAAATCACTTTTTTTGGGGTGCCGTTGTAACTTTGAACAGTCACTGAATGAACTGTTGTAAGTTGAGGATTGCCTACACTGAATTTTCTGGCCTGGGCGTTATGTCCCATAATGGGACATAAAAAGGATTAAAAGGAAAGCAGAATTAACCTACCGAACCAACCAAAGAAGCAATTATGAGAAGGTTCAAAAAATGTTATTCATGGAGGCCCTTTAGAACAGTGTTTCTCAACCTTGGCGACTTTAAGTCCTGTGGACTTCAACTCCCAGAATCCCCCAGCCAGCATAGCTGGCTGGGGGATTCTGGGAGTTGAAGTCCACAGGACTTAAAGTCGCCAAGGTTGAGAAACACTGCTTTAGAACACTTAACCATGTATGTTGGACGGAGAACCTGGTTGAAGGTCCACAGCAGAGGTCTTCCAACTTGGCAACTTTAAGACTTGTGGACTTCAACTCCCAGAATTCTCCAGCCAGCACAGCTTCTATTTCCTCCAAGTCTTAAAACTGTCAGGTTTGATCTACAGTAACCAAGAGGAAGACCAATCGGAATATTTGGGCACCAACAATTTCAGAAATGCACAAATAACCAGGACTGAAATACTGAGTCCTTCAGAACCCAAACTTTGTTAACGGAAAATGTAAACCATTATTCATTTCACTCATAAATCATATCGCCCGTCTCCTCCCACTGATGACTGCAGGACTGTACCTTTGCTGCTTGTATCCTTACGATTTATATTGATTATTGTTTCCTGATTGCTCATTTGTATCCCATGACTATCATTAAGTGATGTACCTGATGATTCTTGACGAATGTATTTTGTCTTTTATTGCACATTGAGAGCATCTGCACCAAAGACAAATTCCTTCTGTATCACACTTGGCCAATAAAGAATTCTATTCTATTTCTATTTCTTTCTATTTCTATTCCTTATTCTATTCTATATTCTATTCTATTCCTATTCCTATTTCTATTCCTTATTCTATTCTATTCTATACTCTATTCTATTCTTCATTCCTCTATTCTATTCTATGGTATTTTATTTTAGTCTATTCTATTCTGTTCTATTCTATATTCTTTTCTATTCTATTCTTTTCTATATTTCCTATTCTATTGTATTCTATTTTAGTGTATTCTGTTCTATTCTGTTCTATTCTATATTCTTTTCTAATCTATTCTTTTCTATTCTATTGTATTGTATTCTATTTTAGCGTATTCTATTCTATTCTGTTCTATTCTATATTCTTTTCTATTCTATTCTTTTCTATTCTATTGTATTCTATTTTAGCGTATTCTATTCTATTCTGTTCTATTCTATATTCTTTTCTATTCTATTCTTTTCTATTCTATTTTCTATTTTAGCGTATTCTATTCTATTCTATATTCTTTTCTATTCTATTCTTTTCTATTCTATTTTCTATTCTATTTCCTATTCTATTGTATTCTATTTTAGTGTATTCTATTCTATTGTTCTATTTTCTATTCTATTCTTTTCTATTCTATTTCCTATTGTATTGTATTCTATTTTAGCGTATTCTATTCTATTCTGTTCTATTCTATATTCTATATTCTTTTCTATTCTATTCTATTCTATTTCCTATTCTATTGTATTTTATTTTAGCGTATTCTATTCTATTGTTCTATTCTATATTATTTTCTATTCTATTATTTTCTATTCTATTTCCTATTCTATTGTATTTTATTTTAGCGTATTCTATTCTATTCTGTTCGATTCTATATTCTTTTCTATTCTATTCTTTTCTATTCTATTTCCTATTGTATTTTATTTTAGTGTATTCTATTCTATTGTTCTACTCTATATTCTTTTCTATTCTATTCTTTTCTATTCTATTTCCTATTGTATTGTATTTTATTTTAGTGTGTTCTATTCCCTTTTCTATTCTATTTCAAGCCCACCGCAGAGCTCTCTCCTTCCTCAAATCTAGCGGTTGCCTGCCTGGTTTTGCAATATCCTCTGCGGAGGCTTCATCTGCCACATCAAACCTTGCAAGATGGTTACGGCGAGGCTCAACCTGTCCAATAAAAACCTTCGATCTGCTTCCCAGAAGGCACTAAAGCCAAAAGCTGTTTCGTTTGGAGCAAAAAATGAACACAAGACAACAAAACATATGAGCTGGGATCCCAAAAAGCATCTGTTGGGCTGACAAACAGGAGGTGTCCATTAGCAGCTAAGGCCCTGGAGGACCTCAGCCGGAGGAGGAGGAGGAGGAGGAGGAGGAGGAGGAGGAAGAGGAGGAGGCTAGCCAAGGACACTTTGCTCACTTCTGCAAGGAACCTCGTGACATTTGAAAGGAACATCGAGTCAGCATCGAAGGCCGTTTGAGTAGCAACTCCGCGCAGATGGCCAACTGGCCACGTGTCGGTCAGCCAAACACAACTATTTCCCCTCCATGCGTCCACAAATGATCCTTGGCCAAAATCCAATTCACCGTGAAGAGGTCCAGGCCACCAACAAGCAGCTTCTCCAAGAAGACATTTAGGCAAGCGCCGTATTTTGTTAGTTAGCAATAATAGTTAGCAATTTAACAGACGAGGAGACCCGAAACTCATTGGTAACCTCACGCTGCAATGGACAAGGACATACCTTTTAATTTCAATACAATGTGCGGACTTCAACTCCCAGAATGCCCCAGCCAGCAGGCTGGGAGGGATTCTGGGAGTTGGAAGTCAACGCATCTTCAAGCTACCAAGATTGGAAAGACTGCCTTGCAGACGCTATGCTTCATGGATATTTTGGTTTGCAAAATGAGAGTTAAAGACGGTAGACCTTGTCTCTTGAGTTACTCTAACTTTCCCCAAAGGTAAGCAAATGGGTTATTAGCATTTGAATGAAAGCAACGGAGAACATTTTCTTCCAGTGTTTTAAAATGCCAACAGATACACTTGGAGTAAGATTTCTTAAGTTTCGGAAAACGTTTAAATGGATGCTAAGGAACTATTCTCTCTTTCGGGAAAGCGGCATTTGAACCATTTAAGCAATTTAGAGCAATGAAGGCATTTGAATTCATGCTTTCACCCCAGGAGTTCTCGTTATACTCTGGATGAAGCTTTAAGAGGTAGCCTAACGCAAACATTAAAAACGAAGGGTTGTTATGAATATTATTAGCCTCACAATCAAAAGGTTGCAGGCAAGGCTTACCGTTATTGCTGCTATCTGATTTTTCATCTGTCTGGCTTTCTGGAAAGAACGATAAAACAAGAGTGAGGATTTTTTCTTTTTTTTTGAGCTTCATTGTCGTTAGCACGATTATAAGTTAGTTTCACCTTACAGCCTCTAGCTATGGGCTCCACGGTGCTCTCTGAGCCTGGTGGTTTTCTTGTAAATGTTAAATTACCCAACTAGGTGACATCATCAGTACTAGAAGAGAGGAGGAGGAGGGGGGGGAGGAGGAAGACTGTGGGGTCCTTGGTGCTCTCTGAGCTTGGTGGTTTTCCTGCAGACATTTCATGACCCAACTAGGTGACATCATCAGTGCTAGAAGGGAGGAGGAGGAGGAGGAGGAGGAGGAGGAGGAGGAGGAGGAGGAAGACGGTGGGGTCATTGGTGCTCTCTGAGCTTGGTGGTTTTCCTGCAGACATTTCATGACCCCACTAAGGAATATCATCAGTGTTGGAAGGGAGAGAGTTGTGTCAGGAGGAGGAAGAGAATTAGGAGGAGGAGGAGGAGGAGGAGGAGGAGGAGGAGGAGGAGGAGGAGGAGGAGGAGGAGGAGGAGGAGAAGGAGAAGGAGAAGGAGAAGGAGAAGGAGAAGGAGAAGAAGAAGAAGAAGAAGAAGAAGAAGAAGAAGGAGGAGGAGGAGGAGGAGGAGGAGGAGGAGGAGGAGGAGGAGGAAGAGGAGGAGGAGGAGGGGCCTATGGGGTCCTTGATGCTCTCTGAGCTTGGTGATTTTCTTGCAGACATTTAATTACCCAACTAGGTGACATCATCAGTGCTAGAAGGGAGGAGGAGGAGGAGGAGGGTGAGGAAGACTGAGGTTGGTGGTTTTCTTGCAGTTGTTTCATTAACAAGGTAGCATCATCATTGTAAGACATCATTAAAGATTCTCTTTAATCTAAGCCTATACTATGTTAGGGTTGTTAGCTAATCACATCTCAATAGAAACAAATCAGTATATTCCTGATAGAAATTAAATTTCCGGTCTTTCTGCAAATCAACGTCCCTTGAAGTCTGTCGTAATTATCTTACTGTACTATAAAGAATGGACAACAGTTGGCCCAAAATGTTGTTATAAAATTTCTGGTGTATGATGAGAGGAAAAAAGGTTGATGTCTTAAAAATGACTGGAAAAATAAATTTAAAAAGCAAGGGGGGGTCACAGCACACAGAAGGAAAATAACTGAGGTTGCAAAGAGATTTAACGACATTTTTAGAAAGGCCGGATAATGGCTGCAAAGTACAAGAGTGGAAAAAGAAATAAAAGCGATAAATCTGCTCCTGCAGGTTTTGCAATGTGTAGGGTTTTTTCTTCTTCTTTTAATTGGAGTCCCCAGTGGCATCTGCTTCATAAAGTCAAAATATTTTCCATCGCAGCTTCTTAGACTCCGAGAAAAATGCATTTCAGAGCATAGACCTCTGAAGGGAAAAAGCCACAACTGCAAAAAATAAAAAAAATAAAAACCAAGGAAGGACTTTACAGTTCTTGTGCTTCGTTTTTATTGCCAAAAATGTCTAAAGCCAGTTGATCGATTAGTTTAATCAACATAATGGATTTTATACAGTGTTATGCCCGAACAAATCTTTGGGCGTTGGTCAGCCTAAGAAATCTACCTTCTCCCACCTGGCAGTATCCAGCTGGGATTAAAAAATTTGGAGTCGCTGGCCATGCTGGTTTAATTACAAAAAACGGATTTGCATTCACATTAAATCTGGAAGGCCAAAATAACAACGCGTTGAAGGCTTCGTGTTAAAGGGAAAACCTGATTACTTCTCCAAGAACGGCACTTGGAGGCTATCACTGAAGTTCAAGTTTTATTATCTGCACATGAGAGCAGTCTTTCGATATCTCAGGGGTTGCCCCAAAGAAGAGGGAGTCAAACTATTCTCCAAAGCACCTGAGGGCAGAACAAGAAGCAATGGGTGGAAACTAATCAAGGAGAGAAGCAACTTAGAACAAAGGAGAAATTTCATGACAGTGAGAATAATTAATCAGTGGAACAGAAGTTTCCTCCAGAAATTGTGAATGCCCCAACACTGGAAGTCTTTAAGAAGATGTTGGATAACCATCTGTCTGAAACAGTATAGGGCTTCCTGACTAGGCAGGGGGTTGGACTAGAAGACCTCCAAGGTCCCTTCCAACTCTGCTATTGTATTGTATTTATCAACTATCTCTATCCATCTAGAGATGGATATTAAAAGAAGGACTAGGGGAGATATGACAGCAGTCTTCCAATATCTCAGAAGCTGCCCCAAAGAAGAGGGAGTCAAACTATTCTTCAAGGCACCTGAAGGTAGAACAAGAAGCAATGGGTGGAAACTAATCAAGGAGAGAAGCAACTTAGAACTGAGGAGGAATTTCCTGACAGTTAGAACAATTAATCAGTGGAACAGAGGTTGCCTCCAGAAGTTGTGAATGCCCCAACACTGAAAGTTTTTAAAGAAAATATTGGATAGCCATTTGTCTGAAATGGTTGAGGGTTTCCTGCCTAGGTAGGGGGTTGGACTAGAAGACCTCCAAGGTCCCTTCCAACTCTGCTATTGTATTGTATCGTATTGTACTATTATTATTGGTACAGGTAGTCCTCATCTTATAACAGTTCATTGAGTGACCGTTCTAAGTTAGAACTGCACTGAAAGAAGTGAGTTAGGGTCGTTTTTCACAATGGCAACATTTGCAGCAATCCCCAGAGTCGCGGGATCAACATTCAGAGGCTTGGCAACTGGCTTGTACTTATGACAGTTTCAGTGTCCCGAGGTCATGTGATCCGTTTTTGAGACCTTTCGGGAAGAAAAATCAATAGGGGAAGTCAGATTCACTTAATAACTAGGTTACTAACTGCAGGGATTCACTTAACAGCGGTGGCAAGAAAGGTCGTAAATCAGGGGATAGCTGACTTCACAAATGTCTCATTTAACAACAGAAATTTGGGGCCCCATCGTGGTTGCAAGTTGAGGGGTACTTGTAAATATTACATTTATATTAGACATTTCCTGACCCAACGAGGTACCATCATCAGTGCTGGTACTGATACTGACAGACTGTGAACTTCAACCGTTCAGGGCCATGACACAGAAGACAATAACAGGGCAAAGTGGACTTCTGGTCTCAGGTCATCTGCATCTCCAACAAAGCTTTGCCAGTGAGACAAAACTGAGGTTCTACATTTAGGCAAGAAAAACCAAATGCACAGGGACAGTGTAGGTGGTACCTTGCTCAATCGTAGCAACTGTGAAAGGGATCTTGGAGTCCTAGTGGACAACCATTTAAATATGAGCCAGCCGTGTGCAGCAGCTGCCAAAAAAGCCCACACAGTTCTAGGCTACATAAACAGAGGGAGAGAATCAAGATCATGTGAAGGGTTAATACCACTTTACAAGGCCTTGGGAAGGCCACACTTGGAATTCGGCATCCAGTTTTGGTTGCCATGATGTAGAAAAGATGTGGAGACTCTGGAAAGAGGGCAGAGAAGAGCAGCAAAGAGGATTAGGGGACTGGAGGCTGAAACATATGAAGAACGGTTGCAGGAACTGGGTATGTCTTGTTTAATGAAAAGAAGGACTAGGGGAGACATGACAGCAGCCTTCCAATATCTCAGGGGCTGCCCCAAAGAAGAGGGAGTCAAGCTATTCTCCAAGGCACCGGAGAGTAGAACAGGAAGCAATGGGTGGAAACTAATAGTTTTGATCAATGGGGAGGCTGCAAGGGTAGTAAGTGTGCAAAACAGTTGTAAGTTACATTTTTTCAGGCTGTTGTAACTCCAGACGGTCCTTAAATGAACCTTTGTTAAGTGGAAGACAGCCTGTAGAAATGTTTGTCCCCCTCTCTCTCTGGAGGGGGAAAACAAAAAAGAGATGGAGAAAGAAGAAATGTGCAATTCTCCAGTTTCGTTCCTCAACTGTTGTGGGGAGGCTGAGGAACAACACAGCCTGTGGACGGGCGATGAAATCATCTCCGGTTGTGTGTTGTCAACCCACAAAGGTGAGCCAGCGAAGAGGGAGGGAGGCAGTGCAGAGGTGGCAGATGGAAAGAATGCCAATGGGAGGAGATCACATTTCAACGCACATTTCGTTTCTTCACAGTGGGGAGGTGCTTGTGGGCACAAGCCAGAGGTTTGTGGTTGTGTTATTTTTAAACACGGAGTAGGTGTATATTTTTCCCGAAGGTTTCAATCTCGGTGGGCAATACAGCAGGGAAGCAGAGAACGTGGTTTGCAGAGGAAAGAGGAGCGCCTATGTAGAACCTACAAGACTATTCGCTGGGCTATGAAAGGCTGGGTACACGTGTGAATTGCGCTCCGGAGGTCCCACGTCATTGCCCAGAGGATCATGGGTTGCCCTCTCCCCTCTTTGGAAGAGCTTAGAGCCGAGGTGGCGCAGTGGTTAGGGTGCAGTACTGCAGGCCACTTCAGCTGACTGCTATCTGCAGTTCGGCGGTTCAAATCTCACCGGCTCAAGGTTGACTCAGCCTTCCATCCTTCCGAGGTGGGTGAAATGAGGACCTGGATTGTTGTTGGGGGCGATATGCTGACTCTGTGAACCGCTTAGAGAGGGCTGAAAGCCCTATGAAGCGGTATATAAGTCTAACTATTGCTATTGCTATTGCTGTTGCTATTGCTATCTATCTATCTACTGCTATTGCTATTGCTATTGCTATTGCTATCTATCTATCTATCTATCTATCTATCTATCTATCTATCTATCTATCTATCTATCTATCTATCTATCTATCATCCTATTGATCTATGTCTGTCTGTCTGTCTATCATTCATTTATTCCTTTATCTATCATCTATCTATCTATCTATCTATCTATCTATCTATCTATCTATCTATCTATCTATCTATCTATCTATCTATCTAGATGGCGCAGTGGTTAGGGTGCAGTACTGCAGGCCACTTCAGCTGACTGCTATCTGCAGTTCGGCGGTTCAAATCTCACCGGCTCAACGTTGACTCAGCCTTCCATCCTTCCGAGGTGGGTGAAATGAGGACCCAGATTGTTGTTGGGGGCGATATGCTGACTCTGTAAACCGCTTGGAGAGGGATGCAAAGCCCTATGAAGCGGTATATAAGTCTAACTGCTATTGCTATAGCTTTATAGCTCCCGCTGCCTTAAAAAAGTTCAAAACATCCTTAAATTCAGAACATCCTTAAATTTCATCCTGGGCACTCTTTTATTTTTTGAACTTTTACC